>NC_056732.1:1248445280-1248752780 GCF_019279795.1 Protopterus annectens | reverse complement strand
TACATTTTGCCAATTGTCTGAGTCTACTTATTCAGTTAACTGTTTTGAACTCTATAGGATCAGAACACAGTATCAGAATGTTAAGGTTCAGATAGCTTTTGATTTTTTTGTTTGCAGTTTGCCACTGATGCTGTCAAAAGTCCTGCTGAAGTGGACAATTTTGTTATTGCTGATAGTGAAGTTGTACCCTTTATCATCGTGCCTTCATAGAGCAACAACCTGGAGGCAGTCATCTCAACAGTAAATACTGATGCCAATTTAGCTATTTATTAGGGGACTACATCCAGAAACCTTACTATAGAAAGAAAGATATTAATGTTTACCAAAGAAATTTGTAACTTTGCAAATGAGAGAAATTAATCAATTCTTCATTCATTTGAACTGTATTTGTTTTACTGACTTTTGGGCTATCTTACCCTAGCTCTAGAAACTCCTACCTCACAGACTAACTCTGAAGACAAAGATACTGTATACTCATGGCTGTGGCCCCATGCTAAATAACCTTTCTGCCCAAGGTAGTGGTGTGTTCTGTACTTTACTCCCATTTGCAGTCTCCTGATAACATTTGATTTATAGCTATCCTTGCAGCTCCACCCATAATCTGAAACAATCATATTACACAACTAGTTGCAACTACTACAAAATAGGTTCTCTGGCCTTGCTGTAATTTCCATTCAATATTGTTTCATATTGTTACATAGACTTATACAATACAAGAACTTTAACCATATAATAGTATGTTTCAAAGACCATATCAAAACTTTATCAACCTGAATATTCTTCCGCAGCTCCCCAATCAGATGGCAGTCAGTTCACATTCCCTCCACTACTAGTTTCCTTGTAACACTCTAAAGACCTCTACCTTTAGCTTTTCCACCTCCATCTTAACTATCCTTGCTAACAGCAAGGATACTCCATGACTTTATCCTCCCTTCTTACCTCTCTTTTCCCCACCCATAGTGACTGTCGGGAGGTGAACACTTATTCACTCTGGATATACCTCCCAACTTACATATTTTCGCTTCAAATCTATATTCGGTGACAGAAAGGAAAATATTCTGTCACTCTGTACTCACACCTCTACCATCTTTACATTCTTCTCTATCACATCATTCCTTCAAACAAAAAAAAAATTCTTGGTGGCAGCAAGCATAATGCTCTCCTTCACTCTATACTGTATACTCTGTCTCCATACCTCTTTACTGCATTCTCCCTCCAAATCCATTGGTGGCAGTAATGATAAGCTCTTTGACACTCTACATGCACTTCATACCTCTCTACCACCTTTGCTATTATCTTTTGTGACAGCAGTGAAATCCCCCCTATCACTCAACCTTCTCCTCCTATCTCTTTATCTCTTTGGCATCAACAGGTATGAACCCTTTATAGCTCTTACATATTTTCTTGACAGCACCAGGGATATACTCTTCTTACACAAACCACATATCACCGTCTCTTTAATCTTTGATCTACCCATTGAACTCAATTTATATAAAGTTACATTTTCCATTTCACTACTTATCAATGACACCCTCTGCAATAGTCTGTTCCTTTCTGTTATCTACAGTACTCTACGCCTATGTAGCAATTCCTACCTTCATGCACATCCGCAGTACTAGTAAAAACAGCCTCTACTTCCAACACTTCCTTTTCATAAACACACAAATTCTTCCTCATCTAATAATAGCATATATGCTCACATTAGCTATGGCATCTTATCCTTAATTTGCCTCCAATCACATCACAGCTTGTTTAACATTCCTTTTTGCTCTCTGTTTCCTGGAAGCAGCACAAAACATTCTCCTCAGTTACAAGGAACAATGATGAAGTGCTGCTTCATTTACTCTACAGTGGGTGAATAGAGTTTCTCACCACAACACAGCCATCACATTATTCCCCTATAAGACTAATGCTGCCATCAACATGCATGACAAAAAGTACCACATCTTTTCTGTAATACCCACAGGCTGGATTGTCATGATAGTGTCAGTTTGTGCTGTGTTGGCCTAATCCTCTCCAATATTTGAGGACACGTAAAGTGCACACATCTAACTGGCAGTTTACATCAGTCCACTGTCTAGTCCATATCTATATCTATCTATGATTTCTTGGTCAAGGAGCTAGCTTAACTGTACCCTGGCTCTCCACTGGGATAGTTGTCTATGGATAATAGGACACATCTGTAGATCATATATCATCAGCTGCAATAATCCCAGCCAGCTGTAGTACATTATAAGCATTTTCCATTTTCTCAGATATACTGCATTATATGTAAAGTAAGAAACAGTGGCGTTTTAGCAAGTGAATTTTGCATCTTCTGTACTCTTGACAGAAAATAATGTCATACTCCACTGAATCTGTTGGTTATTTGTTCTTCACATGTAGTTGTATACTTTGTGTTTTGGAATCAGGCATATGTTGGTGTGGGTAACAATTATGCTACACTGCACTCATTACCATCCATACTTCACTTTGTGTTTTGAAATTGGGCATATGTTGGTGTGGGTAACAATTATACTACACTACACCCTTTACCATACACACTTCATTTTGGGTTGTTTTTGGAGCATTTTCCTCCAACAGTTCTCTGAATATCACCTTCAGCATGCCTACACAGACAGCAACTTTCATTTTGGAATCCTGCCTTCATCTTCAGTAGCATTTATTGGTTTAATATAAAACAAAGCATTAAATTCAGCTGACCAATAGGAAAACATCACTCCTGGAAAAATTAAATTATTTCTCTCCAGCTAAACCAACTAAACACACACTAATTAAAAAATCAATAATTACGTGATACGAAGTAATAAACCTTGACATAACACTAACTAAACTTTTCCAATATACTTTTAATGTACTTTAAGAAGCTACTGCATGTAAAGAAATTACAAATTCTGTCTGGCTGGAAGAACTTGTATGGTCAGAACAACTTTATTGTGTTTTATTATTTAGCTGGCTATTGCTGGAATAATTTTTGTCATAGAAGTTGGCTTAAGTTCGTTTGAATTCTTTGCTACTGACTTTGTGTATTTTTTTCCTTTGCAATATTTTATTCAATTAAAGCTGAATATGGAATCCTTAAATGAGTATGCAATTAACGATTTGCTAATGCACAAATATCTTGTGCAGTGTAATAAATGCTATGCGTATTTAATGGTAACAGCTGATAACACTGGTGATCTGTGTTCTTCGTGTCAAAAGTTGGATGATTTGCTTACCATTGTTAGAAGCAAATCTCATCTTAATGATGATGATTGCACATGTGCAATTGGCATGGCTTGGAGAAATGTTGTATCATATATTAATGACTGGTCTGATGAACTAAATAATGTTAGGAATAGAACAAATAGAACAGATTTAGGAAATGATGCATCTATTTTCTGTAAAGAACATTCAACTCCTATGAAACATGATGAGGTCACTGAGAACTATGGAATTGTGGACGCAAGTGCTCAGCAATCTGAGGATACAGTTTGTTTAGAAGGAAACAAAAAAAGAAAGAAAGAAGTTCTCAACAAATAACAAGGAAGAAAAAGAAACTGACTAATGACTGTAAAGGAAAGAGAATACGTAGTAAAAAGGATTCTGCTTTGCTATGTAACACACTGGTGACAGAGAATGAAGATATCTGTCTATCAGAAAACCCTCAGTCTACAGAAAAAGGCATCACCTTTCCAATGGAAAAGGTAGAAAAAAGACGCAAGGGGCAGGTGAACAGGAAGAAATCAAAACTGAACATGGAAGGATTGATGAACATTACTGTAAGAAAAAAGAAGAGAAAGACAGATGTTGTCTACACGGCTCAAGCTGTGGATTTACAATACCAGCTGGATGAGAATTTAATACGCAATGAAAACAGTGGCATTAATAAGACTAATAGTGATGATCTATCCTTTGTAACAATTGATAGAGCAGAAACAACTGTATTAGAAGCTGAAGATTCTTCAGAGATGGTCAGCAAAGATATTCTTGTAATTGGAGATTCAGTTATTAGAGGAACTAATACATATATTTGCAGAGATGATAATGAACATCGAGTAGTGTTATGCTTGCCAGAAGCAAAAATAGAAGATGTGAAACAAGCCTTGGAAAGCCTTAATGTAAGGAAGTATGGATCTGTTTTTATTCATGTTGGTAGAAATGATGTCACCAACAAAGATTCTTTGACTGTTAGTCGGGAACTGACACCCTCCTAGATAGTATAACTTGTACTGGTGTTAGGACATATTTTTCACAAATCACCTATAGAAAGGATAGTCAGGTCACTGTGAATGAAAAGATTTTTTGGATAAACACCTACATGGAAAAAAATGTCCTGTTTTAAAAAATAGAAATGTGTAGAGCATCCAAGCCTTGTTTTGGGCACACGTGTTCAGACAGGATGGTATGCATTTGTTTAGATCAGGGAAGAAAATTTTTGCAGCAGATATTTTGCAATATTTGACAAACACTAGCCAGGATTTTTGCCAGGTCAAAAATATAACAGTTCACAGATAGCAACATTTGATGCATCGCTGATGGCTGTTAATGCTAGGAGCATTAATAATAAAGTTTTTTTTATTAGAAAATTTGCTACGTTCCCACAAGATTGACATTGTTATAGTTTGTGAAACATGGTTAAAGAACAATGACTGGAAACCAGTTCTGTCAGGGTATAAATGTTTTTACTGTAACAGACATTCTAACAAAAATTCAGGTGGAGGTGTTATGATAGGGATTGAAGATAGCTATGAGACTTGTGATTATTACATGTTCAGTGATAACACCAATACTATAGACTGTGTAACTGTGACAATAAAGACAGCCCTGGAACATATAACAATTGTTGGGAGTCTACAGACCACCAAAGTCAAGTACAGATGACATAGAGGAATTCATACATTTCTTACATGAAACATAGGAGGGAAGAATAATATTAGCTGGGGACTTAAATTTACCAGAAACAGACTGGAATAATATTGATTCAACAATGTTAGTAAAGAGTAGTATAATAATTATAACCAGCAGCCCCAGAGGTAAATCTTCTGTTGCTAGAAAATAACTGGCAAAAATAAAATATGTACAAAAGCAACGGAACGAACCAGGCAGAATCCAGGCAAGAGGCAGAAGCACAAAAGTCAGTGTCGCTGTATAAGCACAAAAATCAGTGTTGCTGTATAAAAGCACAACAGTCAATAATGCTGTATGAAATCATTCATCATTCATCATGGCAAGGAATCCAAGAACCACGGAAGGAGTCTTCAAATAATAAAAACAATCCACAGGTTTAATAAAAACTGGTAAGCGCCTTCGCTGTAGAGCTTCTTCAGACCAAGTACAGACTAAAGGAATCACACTATATATACATATATTATCAAAACTTCATCCAATCAAAGGCTGTTCAAAGTAATTAAAAAAATTAGCAAGTAGCAGACACTTAATTGAATCATTCATCTGAAACGAATGAATGCTCATTCATTCAAATTGCAAAGCAAGCAATACTAAAACACATGCTAAAATAGCTAAACTAAAATCTGTCTAATAAAGAAACAAAAAAAAAAAAATATATATATATATATATATATATATATATATATATATATATATATATATATATATATATATAGTAAATGAATGGTTACATAATGCTATGCTCTTAAATTAACTATACTAAACAAGAATGTATACATATATGAATATATATACAAAAATAAATATATGTAAATATACATGCAAATATCATACAGTCCCAAAAATCATTTATGTAACCTTCTTTTCTTTAATAAAGGTTTAATAGGGGCCCTTTCATTAAGGCCTTTTCCTCTGTCAGCACGAAGTTTAACAATCCAACAGGTTTCTCTATGCTCAGTATGTGTCAGAATATCACCTTCTCTAATACTAGGATGAATAATTTCAATGACTCTGAAATTAAAGGTGTGAGTGTTACCCTGTTCTAACACATGCTTTGAGAGTGCATTATGTAAAGAGCTTTTTCTAATATGATATATATGCTCCCTCATTCTGTCACGGAGCACCCTGTTGGTTTTGCCAACATAAAAAGAACTACAGGCTGTGCACTCTGCTAAGTAAACAACATGGGGAGTCATGCAGTTCGCTTCTACTTTAAAAAATAACTCTTTTTGAAGATCTGGATGATAGAAAACATTAGATGTGTTAATAAACATACAAAAATTACAGGTACCACATGTCATAGTGTGTCTCATAACAGGGGTCATGCTGACAGAATTCCTGTCATAACACAAGAGCCTCCTCAAGATTTTATGATTCTTGAATCTAAACTTGGGAATATCGCCCACTATCCTAGCTATATCATCATCAACTTGTAAAATGGGCCAATACTGTGCAAAAAGATCAGTAACTTGTCTATAATCACTTGTAAAAAACAGGGGAATTTTAGCTTTATTCATGGTGTTATATTGACTATTGATGAAACCTGCCTCCAAGGCAGGTCCAAAATATGGTCTTGCTGTGGTTAGCCTCAAATCTTCGAGGTCTGACCATTGTTTGCTGATTTCAGTAGCAGTGTATCCCCTGTCCAATAACTTTCTATGCAAACCAGCAAGCTTGTGCTGGAAACCATCCAAAGATGGATTTAACCTAGAGGCCCTCATTCCCTATCCTCTGATTAAATTTCTAAAAATGTAACCAGGATGCATGCTGGACCTAAAAAGAAAGGCATTTAATTGTGTGCTCATCCAACTTTTCAATTTAAATGTCCAGAAACTTAATACGAGTATAAGACCAATTGTAAGTAAACTTAAGACAGTCAGTTAAATTATTAATAACATTAAAAAATTGTACCAAGTCATCAGGCGACTCTCGCCATAACAAAAACAGGTTGTCGATAAAACATCGATAAAATAACACATGTTCCATAAAACGTGTAAGAGGGAATAACATATTAAGCTCCCAATGGGCAAGAAACATATTGGCGTAGCTATTGGCACATGAAGTGCCCATAGCTATGCCATGTTTCTGTAAATACATCTCATCGCAGAAAGTGAAAACGTTGTTCTCAAGAACAATTTCTAGGAGAAAACAAATCAAGTCAATTTGATTCTCAGAATAATCACTATGTGCTGATAAATACTCATGCACATACTGCATGCCCAGATCATTGGAAATCATGGTAAATAATGATTGAACATCAAAGGTAACAAAAATGACATCACTGACATCAAAGACATCCTTGGTATTTTCTTATAAATCCACCAAAAACTGTTTGGAATCTCTTAAAACTGTATGATTCTGACTGAAGACAGGTCTCAGGAACTTCTCAACATACAGTGAGAGTGGTTCAGTAACCCACCCTCCTCCAGCCACAATAGGTCTCATGGGACGATTGGTGGGATTCTTATGGATTTTGGGCAAACCTTGAATTGATGGAATTAATGGATCAGTTGCTTTCAAAAAAGAAAATAATTCTTCAGTGATAAGATGAGCAGAAAAAATATCCAAAATGTCATTACCAACAGATGAAATAACATGATGCACATCTCCAGTAGAAATCTTATCATAAAACTTAACATCACTTAACATCAAGGTCATGGATTGACTATAATGTGACCTGTTCATGACAACTATAAGCCCGCCTTTATCTGCTGGGCGAATTACAATAGAGCTATTATTTTGCAACTGATTCAAAGCTAACCTTTCTAGATATGTAAGGTTATATCGGGTGTGCTTCCTAAAATTATTACAATTATCATAAAAATGATAGATATTTTCTTCAGTCAGTTTAAGGTATGCCTCAACCAAAGGATGATTACTAGGAATAAAGCTACTAGGTTTCATCAAATTAAAATAATGGCCCACTTCGTCACTGGGAACAGGTCCTACATCAGATCCACCATATATCAAACATAACATAACATTCCTGCAGAAAACTTTCAAATCTAAGATTGTATCCGACATCTTGCTCTTGCAAGAGGGTATAAAATTTAAACCCTTACAAAGGACCCTAGGTTCCTCAAATGTCAACTCATGTGCAGAGATATTAAGGATTAATGATTCAGCGCCTTCACCCACATCTTTTTCAGGATTTGATTCGGATGTGGCTCCCCTGAAAATTTGCTCTTGTGGCACCCTTTGCTGACTGATTGCCTCCGCCTCCCACCCTTGTCCATACGGACTGGTATGGAAAAAGGGAGTTCATCTATGGTGCAATTCCCGGATATATTAAAAGTTTCAATGCCAACTGTGGGAAGACTTCTATCCTTCGGTCTGACAACATTACCTGAATCCTGACCTTTATTATTATATTTGTTCACTACAACTTCCGGGTACAAACTACCAATATTATTCACACTCCTAAGTGGCACCGGATGGTCGGACTGCAACCCTAACTCGGTAGTGCCAGGAGGAGATACTTGATCACCCACCATGTCCGCACCATCTCCAGCTACTTCTGCAAAACTTAATACTCTAGTATTGGACCCTTTAACTAAATCATGAATACGTTCATCACTAACAGTATCCTCCACAGACTCAACAGTACATCTATTAGAAGCATCATAATTGCTGCTATCTGCAGCATGATTGACATTAACTTTAACTACGTTATTCCTTGCAAAATTATCCTCATTATTATGTCCGGTACATGGCCATATAATGGCGTGGCCATTCTGAAAATCATTTCTGTCTCTCAAGACTTTAGTTTTCTTCTGATGCACCAGCTTCCACTCAAATACAGCTACACCATCTAACAAACTTTCAAAAACAGGGGTCAAAACATCATGGCAATATTTCTTAATGAGTACATCTTGCTTTTCTTGTAACGAATGTCTTAGCCTGTCCTCCTCCGGGCTGAAATAATCAATAAGTAAGCGCATATAGCTGGCACTTACCTACAAGTTCAGCTTCTGCCAGCATGCCGATAACTCAGGGTATTGAGACCTGTGGGTTGGCATGTTGAGAACTCAAAGTCCTCGAGGTACTATCTTTTTCTTGAGACACAATTCAAAGTGCAAACGTTGTGCTTGTAGTCTTTTTAATTTAAGGAAATCACGCTCAATATCCTCCATGCTGTGCTGCAAGCTGTCCAAATCCCCGGTCTCATCGGTGACTTAAAGTTTACTTACAATTGGTCTTATACTCATATGGAGTTTCTGGACATTTATATTGAAACGTTGGATAAGCACACAATTAATACAGGTATACATCGTAAGACATGTCATAGAAATGCCTTTTTTTTAGGTCCAGCATGCATCCTGGTTGCATTTTTAGAAATTTAATCAGAGGACAGAGAATGAGGGCCTCTAGGTTAAATCCATCTTTGGATGGTTTCCAGCACAAGCTTGCTGGTTTGCATAGAAAGTTATTGGACAGGGGATACACTGCTAGTGAAATCAGCAAACAATGGTCAGACCTTGAAGATTTGAGGCTAACCACAGTGAGACCATATTTTGGACCTGCCTTGGAGGTAGGTTTCATCAATGGTCAAAATAACACCATGAATAAAGTTAAAATTCCCCTGTTTTTTACAAGCGGTTATAGACAAGTTACTGATCTTTTTGCACAGCATTGGCCCATTTTACAAGTTGATGATGATATAGCTAGGATAGTGGGTGATATTCCCAAGTTTAGATTCAAGAATCATAAAATCTTGAGGAGGCTCTTGTGTTATGACAGGAATTCTGTCAACACGACCCCTGTTATGGGGCACACTATGCCATGTGGTACCTGTAATTTTTGTATGTTTATTAGCACATCTAATGTTTTCTATCATTCAGATCTTCGAAAAGAGTTCTTTTTTAAAGTAGAAGCGAACTGCATGACCCCCCCCCCATGTCATTTACTTAGCAGAGTGCACAGCCTGTAGATGTTGGCAAAACCAACAGGGTGCTCCGTGACAGAATGAGGGAGCATATATATCATATTAGAAAAAGCTCTTTACATAATGCACTCTCGAAGCATGTGTTAGAACAGGGTAACACTCACACCTTTAATTTCAGAGTCATTGAAATTATTCATCCTAGTATTAGAGAAGGTGATATTCTGACACTTACTGAGCATAGAGAAACTTGTTGGATTGTTATACTTCATGCTGACAGAGGAAAAGGCCTTAATGAAAGGGCCTCTATTAAACCTTTATTAAAGAAAAGAAGGTTACATAAATGATTTTTGGGACTGTATGATATTTGTATGTATATTTACATATATTTATTTTTGTATATATATTCATATATGTATACATTCTTGTTTAGTATAGTTAATTTAAGAGCATAGCATTATGTAACCATTCATTTATTATATATATTTGTTTTTTATTAGACAGATTTTAGTGCAGCTATTTTAGCATGTGTTGTAGTATTGCTTATTTTGCTTGCTTTGCAATTTGAATGAATGAGCATTCATTCGTTTCAGATGAATGATTCAATTAAGTGTCTGCTACTTGCTAATTTTTTTAATTTCTTTGAACAGCCTTTGATTGGATGAAGTTTTGATAATATGTGTATATATAGTGTGATTCCTTTAGTCTGTACTTGGTCTGAAGAAGCTCTACAGTGAAAACGCTTACCAGTTTTTATTAAACCTGTTGATTGTTTTTATTATTTGAAGACTCCTTCCGTGGTTCTTGGATTCCTTGCCATGATGAATGATTTCATACAGCATTATTGACTGTTGTGCTTTTATACAGCATCACTGATTTTTGTGCTTGTACAGCGACATTGACTTTTGTGCTTCTGCCTCTTGCCTGAATTCTGCCTGGTTTGTTCCATTGCTTTTGTACATATTTTATTTTTGAACGTTAGTAAAGAAATTATTCATAGAGTATATTCAGGAACAACAAATGCTTCAGATTGTTAAAAAACCTACCAGGGGACGGAATATACTAGATATTGTTTGTGTTCTCAAAGAAATTGCTGTAACTTTAAGTCAAGTTTTATCACTATTGTTGTGCAGTGATCATGGGATCATAAAGGTTAATTTGTTGCTAGATAATTCTGCCAAACTGAAATCTAAGCCAATGCACAGAAGGTTAATTACAGATTATAGGGAAGCAAAAGAGTTACTATATAAAACTAACTGGAGTGAGGTATTCAGTGGAAAAACTGCAGATGGAATGTGAAAGGTTTAGAAAGAGAAATTGTTTGAGTGCAAAAAGTCAAAAAAATGTTTAACATCAGGATCTAGGCACGCAACATCAGGGGGGTATATTTCTATAAGAACAAGATACCTGATTAAGGTGAGAGACAAAAAATATAAGAAATGGATGAGAGGTCGAATTACAATTTTGAAAACTGAAATAAACAAGCTGGACAAACAGATTAAGCATAGTGTTAGACAAGATCAAGAATAATTTGAAGACAATTTATATAAAGATATTGAACATAATAGGAAACCTTTTTATAGATACATAAGATGTGGAAGGAGTTAAGATACACAAATTGATAAACTGTGTGCAGACACGACATATTATAGGTATATTTACAAAATCTTATGAAAAACAGTTTGGCTCCACAAAAGGGGTGGTAAGTTGTCCTAGTGACATCCAGGTAACCCCAGATACTGGAATCAAATTAGATGATATTGAAAAAGAACTGTGCAAACTGGATCCAAACAAAGCGCAGCGAGGAGACAGAATAAGTAACAATGACCTGAGAACACTTAAGCAAGAACGTACACTGCCATTACATCTATTATTCAGTAGGTCATATAAATATGGGGAGATTCCTCATGATTGGAGACATGCACTTAATAAACTTCTTTTTAAGGGAAAGAAGAGTAGGACAAACCCAGAATCATATAGACCCTTAAGTCTACTTTCATGTTGTGGAAAAATAATGGAGAAGGTAATACTGGATAAGTTATTGTCAGAACTGGATAGGTTGGGACTTGAAACCATATATCAGCATGCATATGTTGGAAATAGATCTATTATCACTTGTAACATGATGTTCTATAGCAATACAATAACAACTATGAATGAAAATTGTTCTGTGAAGTGATTCATACAGATTTAACTTCAGCATTTGACAGGGTCATGCACAAAACACTGATCAATAAATTAGTACAACTAGGTATTGATGTACTGTTGATAAGATGGATAGCTGCATGGCTTACAAATAGGACATGGCAAGTATCACACACCAACTGGACAGGTGAAATCCTTGGTTACCATTAAGGTGTCCTACAGGGCTCTGTACTAGGCCCTTACTTGTTTCGATTGTATCTTTCAGACCTTACTTTTTTTTCTGAGGTGTTATACAGTCTATATGTTGACGACCTGAAATTGGGTAAACTGATTACAAGTGTTACAGATAAGGCATGTCTGCAAAATAATTTGACTAAATTGACCATTTGGGCACAGGAGAATAATATGTTGATAAATTCATAAAAAACGAAGCATATGAGATTTGGGAGACATAAACTGAAAGGTGAATATTTAATACAGCACACAGTGATTGAAACTGTAGACTCATTTAATGACCTGGGTACATGGGTAGATTCAGCTATGAGTTTTTATATGGGTAAATTCAGCTATGAGTTTTTTCTAATCATATCAACCAATTGGCTAATGATAGTTATAAAACTATAGGTTGTATAAAAAGATTTATAAAGTCTAGGAAAGCAAACATAATGAAGCCACTGTTTGTTAGTTACATTAAACCCAAACTTGAGTACGGAATAACAATATGGAAACCCTATAGGAAAACAAGCATGAATAAACTGGAAAGAGTACAGCTGAAGTATACCAAGGGCATCCATGGATGTGAAAATCTAAGTTATTATGAAAGACTAAAATATCTGAACTTGTACAGTGTTTCTTATAGATATTTAAGAGGAGATCTTATTCAGGTATATAGGGCATTTAGTGACAACTACCTTTGGGAATGTTTGCGGTTATCAAAAAGTACTAGAGAATCATCAGATAACCTATGTAGAAGATTCTATAGGAATGAGAAGTTTATTAATTGGTTCTCTGACAGAGTAGCTGATGCTTGGAACAGACTACCAAATTACATTAAAGCAAGTACTAGTTTAGATATTTTTAAGAACAGCCTGGATATTTATTATGGAAACAAGTGTTTTGGCATATTGGCAAGCTAGAAGGGCTTTAATGCCAGTGCTTGAAACATATGTATGCATGTATGTATGTATGTATGTATGTATGTAATGTACACTACTGAGGTATTTTGAAACGTATTTTTCAATGTATTTTCTAATGATTTTCTTATATTATTCCACACTAGGTCTTTTATTTAATGTAATTAATGTTTAATTGACCATTAGATTTACATTCTGTGAGTGTGTATATAAGGACTTGCATTCAGTATTGTCTTGTCTTGTCTGAAGAAGTACAGGTACTATCCTGTACAAAAGCACTTAATTTATTTGTGAATAAATAATTCTTTTTGGAGTGTATCCAGGTCATGTTCATACTTTTTTTGTTATTTTTACAAAAAAAAAAAACATCAGAACTAGACAACAAAGCTTTCCACAAGACATACCATTCTTTAACTTTGTGGAAACTACTGCAATTCAGTAGAAGCTTAGAGTGGGGTTTAGAAATAGCCTGCAGAATTGCATATAGTCATTATACTGTAAATACCACATGCTAGGGCCATACAAAATTCACTAAAATCACTGTAGGTATGTGAATGATATGTTTATCCTACTGTGAAACCATAATAGAGCAGGAATGGAACAGGATGTAAATGACAGATGGCAAAAATGTCCGCAATTCAGTTATGTGAACTGTGGTATCCTCTGTAGAGAAGAGACATATATTTATAGGAGTATTAATACAGTAGACTCCCTCTTATCTGGTCTCACTAGGAGTGGACCTCAGCTTGGAAAAATGAATGGCCAGTTAATCATAAAAAGCTTTACAATAAGTTACTTTATCAACCTTGCCCTTCGGAACATCTCAGCTTATCATTTTACTCTTAACATGTTAAAATACTGAAACAAAAATGAACTTGCAAGTTTTAAGAGTAAAATGATAAGCTGAGACATTCCAAAATGCACAGAGGACACAGAAGTGTTGTTCTTCTCTGTCTGTTGCTATGGCCATTTAAAGTGGAGTCTGGTTAAAGCGAGACCAGATAAGAGGGAATCTATTGTACTGTGGTATACACTGTAGAGAATGGACATATATTTACAGGAGTATTGCTACTGTGGTGTACACCATAGAGAACAGACATATATTTACAGGAGTGTTGCTACTGGGGTATACACAGTAGAGAACAGACATATATTTATAGGGGTATTATTTATTTAACTGGGAAAGTCCAACTTAGAACAAAGCCAATTTTCAGCAGAGGCCAGGGGAGAAATACTCCAGATGCATGTTTTTTTTAATGTGGGAGGAAACAGGAGCACCCAGAGGAAACCCACACAAATGCAGGGATGACATGCAGACTCCACACAGAAGGCACCCCAACCGAGAATCATACATGAGAGCCTCTTGCTGTAAGGTGGCAATGCTACCGCTGTACCACTGCATCATCGAAATACTACATATGACTGTGGTATCCACTAGAGAAAACAGACATATGTTTATAGGAGTATTACTATTGTGGTATCACTATAACGAACAGCCATAGGAGTATTACTATAGGAGTATTACTACTGTGATATACTCCATAGAGAATAGACATATATTTACAGGAGTATTCCTACTGTAGTATACACTGTAGAGAATAGACATACATTTACAGGAGTATTATTACTGTGGTATACACCATAGAGAACAGGCATATATTTACAGGATTATTACTACTGGGGTATACACTGTAAAAAACAAACATATATTTATAGGAGTATTACTATGGATTAACTGAATAAAAACACAGACATCATATCCTGATGCTGTAGGTACACTGACAATACTCCTCAGCAGAAATGTGTTAAGCAACATCATCAGCTGCTACTATCTACACTTTATGTATATCTATCCTTTGAATTCTGTGCATAGAAATACAACACCTCAACCAAACATTGTGACCACCACACACAGCAGCTCACACAATCTTCTGCTAATGGAAACTCATTAGCATATCATAATTTCCTGATTTACATTAAATGTGAATGACATCTTGTCTTATGTTATGAAAAATGAGACTGTAAAAGTCATGAATCACATTATGCCATGATAGCAGAACAGAGAAACCCCACAGTGCTTTTCTGTTCTAATGGTTCATAATAACTGTTGTACAGTCATGATGTTTCTGGATCAGCATAGTAGTGTACTAAATCATCTCCTAGATGCAGAAGTACAGATGTTAACATATGCAGTGACAAGGACAGTGGATGCACCAAATAAAGTGGTTTTGTGGTGGGGAGATATCATAGTGAATGTTTACCATTTCAGTTTCAGTATGATGTGACATATAGTATACTGATAAGAACATCATTTTATGCACTTAAATGGTGTATTCTTCAAGTGTAACATTTATCCATCCAACAGTGCAGCCATCCATCCATCCCTCCATCCAATGCTGCTGAGTTGCACCTAGCTCCTATAGTGTAAAGTGACCCCGTGGACAGCTGATGCAATCCACAAAGTAACTATGGAGGTAGGAAATGGAAATGCAGTATATTGTCAGGTCTTTATTCCACGTCACCCAGGATCTGCACACACAGCTACAGAAGCTTCACAGAATTTGTAGTCGCCAATCTGCTTACCGCATGCATTTGAAATGAGGACGGAAACTGGAGTACCCAAAGAAAACCCACACAAACACTGGGAGGACATGCAAACTCTACACAGAAGGCACATCAGGTGCATTTAATGTCATAAAGTATTATTGGCCTACTTAACATGTTTTCTCTTTTCCCACCCACAACAAGGTTGTGTAAATTGGTCTTTGTATTATATGTTACCTTTATTGCTTTCTTTGTATAGATTGTCATTTTGATCTTTGATCTTAAGAATTCCTAATGTTGTTTTTACTACCTTTTGTTATTGCTCTTTGAATATATATGGAACCATCATTTTAATTGGATTGTTAAGACAGCACTCGCTATTTTGTTTTCATTATAAACATACACAAATGTACATATAAAATATGCAATAAAACAATAACAAAACTATTTACAATATTTACATTCATTCATGACAAACAATCATTTTATCCATGAGAAGTTATCAGTGGGCAGGATTCACGAAGGCTTGCACGGAGTGTAAGATACGTGTAACACTCCATGCAAGCCTCGTGATCCAGGAACAGCCCTAAACTCTGTGTAAGAGACCAACTAAAACGTCTCTTACACGGACTGGGTGTGGACATGCTAAATACCTCACTTGCAGCTGATAGGTATGCAAATGAGGTATATTAGCGATCCACGAAGCAGAAACCAGCCCATGTAAGAGACATTTTAGCTGCAGAAATGTACTCAGTTGACAACTGAGTATGTTTCTGCAAAATTCACAATGGAGCCATGTCAGCTCCAAATAAAGGGTGCATATGTGTCAGGCAGCATGCCGATGGCCAAATATGTGGCCATTGGCAAGGTAACTCGATGCAAAAATAATAAAAATATAATTTTTTTTTTCGGCCATCGCCGATGTTTAAACCCAGCGCAGCCCCGCGCAAACGGGCTGCACTGTATAAGGTTATAAACACACAAATGTGGGTATTATGCAAAACATGGAATGACAATGCAGGGACCAGTAGACCAAAAACAACATGGCCACCGTGTAGTGGTTGCTAAGGGGGGAAGCTGAGTGTAAGACATGTAACTAAGCATTAGTAGGCAATCTCATGTAAATGAGGGTTAGGATACTGAATCTCACAGTCACAAAGCAAATGAGCACAGTCTGAGTAGTGTAAGAGATACATAAAGAGGGAGGAATAGAGTAGGAGATAGGTGACATCACAGGGGGGAAATGGTAGAAAGAAATGCAGTTCATTTCAGGTCAGTGTAACATGACAGATGACAGACACAGATCAGGGAAAGAGGAGTGCCACAAGATAAGCATGGGAAAGTCAAGAAATGGAAGGTATACACTGTTACTTACACTAAAGTTTCTTGCTGGGCATGCATGCGCACGTGTGCGCACCATGAAGTGCGAGTAGGGCAGTGTGTGCGCGTGTAAGGCAGACTGAGCATGTGGGAGCGTGTTGGTAGATGTTTAACACTGTTTGCGCTGGTGTGCGCGCGTGTTGGGCAGACTGAGCATGTAGGAGCCTGTTGGCAGACCTGTAACACTGTTTGCACTGGTGTGTGTGCGTTTTAACCCGAATAGGCAGATCCCGAACTATGTAAGCATGTGTGCATGCATGTAAGCCACTGTGAGCATGTTTCTGCTGATATGCATGCTGCTCCCCCATGAGAAAACAGAATGGAAAAAGGAAGCAACAGAATTAGTAGGAAGCTAGCAGGGAATACTGCTGGAGCTAGCAGGTGAAAACAATTAGAAGCAGGCAATTACACAGGCAGAATAGTAGCCCAGCCCAGCACTTAAAACTCTGCAAACAGCAGTGCAGGATGTTTCTCTCAAGAGACACTACAAGACAGGAGTAAGCTAATAGAAGTGAAAACTGAAAAATCTTCACTCAGAGCAGAAATGTTAGGGGCTGCCATAGCTGTCATAATGGGTCATAGGCGACTTGCTGAGGGTGGTGACAATGCAGATGGTGCCAGACAACCCACAGTGAGGAGATGGAGAAGAGTGTACAGGCCCAGGGTCACCTACCACGGGTTACATGAGCTGGAGATAGTAGAGCGCTATAGAGTGGACAGAGAGCTCCTGCAGCAAATAGTTGAGCTGTGCAGGCCACACCTCACACACAGAACCAACAGAGGGGAACCCATCCCAATGGAAACCAAGGTATGTGTTGGCCTAAGAATACTAGCAACAGGTACCTTCCAGAGACCAACTGGTGATATGATGGGGATATCACAGGCATCAGCCTCCAGGGTACTGCACCAGTTCCTGGATGCCATGTCAGCACATGTTGGTGATCATGTATATTTCCCCAATGCCCATGAGGTATTGGCCAGCAATATGCGTCTCTTCCAGCAAATAGCAGAATACCCTGAGGTAGTGGGTGCAATAGACTGCACGCACATATGCATCAAAGCACCAGCCGGTGAGTGGGGTAGGGCCTACATTAACCGCAAGGGCTTCCCCTCCATCAACTGCCAGGTCGTGTGTGATGCCCAGGGCATAATAATGAATGTGTGTGCTGGCTGCCCTGGGAGTTACCATGATTCCCACATCTGACATTTGACGCAGCTGTACCAGACATTTGCCAATGGGGACATCCCACACGGACACCTAGTGGGGGATGCAGGTTATGCACTGGAGCCGTGACTGATGACACCCATCAGAAACGCACACACACCTGAACAGGAATGCCATAATGAGGCACATGCACAAACACATAATGTAATAGAGTGTGTGTTTGGGCTGCTGAAGTCACGGTTCCGGTGTCTGGACACATCTGGTGGAGCCTTGCAGTACACACCAACTACATGTACCCAAATTGTCATGGTATGTGCTATGCTACATAATATGATCTTGCGAAAACAGCTGCAGCAGGACCAGCATAGGGCTGGGCCAAAGAGCCTCCCACCATTGCCAAGGCCATCACAGGCAGAGCGTGACTCGGAGGAGGAACAACCTGAGCCTGCCCCAGTAGGCAGAAGGAGGCGTGCCCAGTATGCCCTGGCCTTGGCAAAGAGGCAATGCATAGCACATACACTGGCTCAGTAGGAACCCTGGGAATGATACCCCCTCTCACTCACTCAAATAATAACATGGATGCCTAAAATGACATGACCTGCTCACAAACATGTACAGGGAGTGTAATATGCGCATCCAACAGAGGCAGCCCTGCAGCACCACCTGAGGCATGAATGCCATGTGTTAAGTAATGTAACACCATGTACTATATGCACACCTGAGGACCCTGACTAACATCCACCCTCACCAAGCATGAAGCCACAAAATGACAATGGGATGATCAAGTGCAATAACTGGCTGAAGTAATGCAGTTAGTCAAAGGGGAGCCAATGTGTTTCAGGCTGGGAAGACATGCGGAGCATGACATGATTCACCACCTGATAGGGGTGGCGTGCACGTATCAGTCCATGCCCCATGGATACTGGCAAAGGCTGTCAGTACCCACAGCATGCCCTGAATAGGTAAGTCTCAAAACACAAACCCACCTTCATAGGTACCACAAGGGATAGGAACCTAGATGTAATGCTACCCAATGCCAGAAGTCTAAACAGCAAGATGCATGCAGTGTAAACGCACACTGTATGGAGAATGTAGATATCAGTCCTGTAATAGAAAACTGGGTCAAGGCTCACATCAGCACCCTAATACTACCAGGTCACACCTCATACTGTGCTGTACAGCCGCAAAACATGGAACAAGCTGCAAAAGGAGGGTGACTAGCAATAAATGTCAAGGATAACCACACCCCCATGTTGGTGCCACAGCAAGAAGCAGCATGGATTAGTCATGGTTAAATACCAATGGCTAAAACCGCCTCCCAGTATATAGCCTGCTGCAGACTACTGTCATAATACCATGAACTGCACCTGGCCTATGTTGGAATACATGAATATATCAAGCCCCCCAAACCACATTATATTGCTTGACTGAAAATACCCAGACATATACCGGGAGCATTATACTAGCACTAACACAGTCGGAGAAATGTTCCCAGAATCCATAAACCAAAATGCCCAGGAACGGCGTACCACTCCCACAAGAAGGGTAAGCATACTGGATGTGATAATCAGCAACATGTGTACTGGATGGCAAGATGAGAAGTGTATCCTTCACTGGTAAGACCAGACCATAGAGTAATCACACTGGATATACACATCCCGACCCCAGTCCCTGGCCAGAATACCACAGTGAAAAACATGTGTAAAGCATAGGTTGCACCCCTCCAAACTGATGTGGAATCCACGAAAGGCCCTGTGTGAGTGCAGAATATGGGACACACCACAGAACATGTTATACAGGCATTCCATGAACACAGCCAGGAATGCTTGGAGTATGCAATCACAAATAACAACAAGACACAATGCCATACACGCAGGCATCTGGCATGCTGGACTCCAGCCGTTACCAAACCATGCAAGAGAATGAGGAAGCTACCACATGATAGAGCAAACATAAAAAGGGAATTAATCACTGATCAGTAGTATGGCAATAACATATGTCCACACATACAATCCACTAAGGCCAGCCACAACAAGTAGAATCTGTGAATCCAGAGGCAATGTGACACCTGTCCCAAGTACACAGACAACCACAACTCCCCCCAATAAATACAAATATATGCGATAGATGCAACCATGTATCCAAACCGGAGGCTGAGCTCCCCCAACTCAGCACTGTCAAAAGTAGTCAGGAGGAGAAGGTAACCACATACACCACAAACCCAGTCCCACATAGACCTACCACAACTGTAAACCAAACACATAAACACAGAAAAACATTCCCGGAGGCCCTAATTACAAACACACCACACCTCCAAAGCAGATCACAAGCAAACACAACCTCCAAACATAGCACATGCAACACATAGTACACAAAGCTGGTGTGCCAAACAGTCACAGGCCAGAAGGAGAAACTACATGCCTGATACAGTTGTAATAGGTGTCTGTATAGGCAGACACACTGCTGTCCCACTCACCAGACTGAACAAGGGAAAGGGTACAGTAAGCTGCCTTAGGCTGCCACAATATGCCACATAACACAAGTACGCAGGTCACCCGAAAGCAAGCAGAAATATGATGCACTCAATGTCCATGCTGGTGTGAATGACCTGAGATGTACCTCCCTGGACTACATGAAAAGAGACATGGATGAGCTCTTTGAGTATGTACCGCAGGCCGGTATGACACTGGTCGTGTGCAGCATCCAACCCTCACCAAGAATGATGCCACAGTACAAACACAGAATGATCATCTTTAACAGGTGGAACAGTTACAGCTGTCAGTCCAAGAGGGTCTAATGTCTGTCTGCTTGAGATGTCAAGCATGACAAGCCATGCTGCTGTTCCAGGGATGGCTTGCACCTGTTACCCCTGTGTGTCTGGATACTGGATAAGGCCTTTGCCACCTTCATAGAGCCGTATGTAGGCAAGGCCAAAAAGACTACCCACCACCCTAGAAAACATAAGTGGTAAGAAACATAAGGGTAATGCTGACCAATGCCAGATGTGTAAACTGCAATATGCATGCCCCTGAGGCACTTCCCAGTATGGAGAACATCGATGTCTGTGCAGTGACAGAAGCCTGCTGCAAGCCTAGTGATAGCACACCAGCACTACCAGGTTATACCACATATCATGCGTTATGGCCCCAACACCTGGACAAAAACATCAAAGGAGGGGGAATATCCATATGCAGCACAGACACCCATATGGCCAGGTAACTGACAATGCACAAAGCAGTGGAGGCCACCCATGTGCACCTAAGTGTAGTCAAAACTGCTGTACAGTCTGTAGCATGCGACAGACCACACTCTCACACACAAGAACTCCACCCAGACATCCTGAAGACACTGGACAGTATGAATGTCCCACCAAATACCAGACAAGGTACTCACAAATTACCACATAGGTGGTAAACCATTATGTATGCAAGGAGTAATCAGGGACCTAGGGACACAAGTCGACAGTAATCTGTCATGTGACACTCACAATGCCAATGTGGCTAGGAAGATTGTCGATATTGGACACCGTATCATGAAAGGATTCACATCTACATCAACAGAGGTCACTGTGCCCCTGTACTGTTCCCTTATCAGTCCCGTAATCTAGTACAATGACTCATATGGGATGTACCGTATGTGACACCTGCAGCGGTTTGGAGGACCTCAAAGTTACCCCACCAAGAGGATAAAGGGTGTGAAATATATGGCATATGCTGCCTGGCTGTAGACACCCCAGCTGAATGCAGTCACAGACTGCCTACACAGAGGCATTGTATGTCTGTTGTACAAGGCCATGTCCAACACAGGAGTAATGGACATGCTCCACCACAGGAAATCAAAGCCATTGGAGCTGTGATAGTGACAGATGTCAGCCTCAACACATAATGAAATAGGATGTGCTGGAGGGACAGATACATAACCCAGAGGCTCCCCACACCCATAAACAGGATCCCAATCCATGTTAGGCAGAGCCCCTCACTGACACCCCTCAACAGGAATATTGCCAAGTGGATGGATGATCATACATGTATACTGGGGGTCTTCACTGTGTCACGACCAGACAGAGGCACAGTAAAGAAAATCATAAATGGCCATAATAGTCACATAGCAAGGGGCGGCGAAAGACACACACACTCTGGCTTGGCTAACTAATGCCCTAGGGTGGATAGCCTAATATGAACCCATGAACCTATGAAGATACAAATTGTACAGGACACTAAGGATAATCACAAGGCTTACTTAACTGATGGTAGGAGCCATGTTGGGAATCCACAGATATGCTCCGAATCACACAGATATTACAAACAACATACCAAACACACACACATATTGATAACATACAACCTGACAGGTGCAGTGCAAACCCCCCCCCCCCCCCAGAATGCAAAATATCTATCCCAGCAGATTGCTGGTCCCCTGACATTGCAGATGCTGAGGTAACAGCCATCATCTGCAAAGCAAAATACACAGCAGCAAAGGTATGTGATGGTGTCCTGGGCTGAGGCCAACATGGACTCCAAGAATAATGGAATGCCAAATCACACTACTGCCCAATGTCAGCCTTACCACAGGTTATGTACCCAAAGAGCAGTGTACAACAACAGTGGTCCTTCACAACAAAGGTGTTGCCTGAATGGATACTGCAAACTACCACCCCAGGATCCTGACAAGCTTGGTCTGCACAGCTTTGGAAAGGATCAGTATGTACCGCAGACATAAAGCTATTGTGGACCTACTGATACTGGACCCTACACAGTGTGGGTGTTGTAACTGCAGATCCTGCCCCTAAACATGTTTGACCCATTTGAAGCAGTCATTAAGGTCATTGATGAGGGCAATGTGGTCCACACAGCGTAGCTGGACCGTGCATATGCTTCTAGACAATACCCTACGAGTTCAGTATGGATATGTTCACCAGCTTAACAATATACCCCTATGTCAGTAGAGGGGTTTCAAACCAGACCAAGGACAGAACTGACATGGTCAGACATGCTGCATCCATGTCAGACTACAAAGCAGATATGAGTGGCATCCCACAAAGCTTGGTCCTGCCCCCCCCCCGTTCTGTAGATATGTCCCATAGGTATAGGCCAACATGGAAGGACTGTGACTGAACATGTATGCAGAGGAGTACAAACAGCCCACCATATCTGACCCCCAGCTGACACAAGCAACCCACAAAAGGGCCACCTACAAACAGACAACTGGAGCCATAGCCATGTCAGCAAGCTAATTGCAGAACTGTGTATAGACAACCACCGTGGATATACAGTAAGTGCCCAGAAATTACCACACAGGTGTTAACCCATTACGTACCTAACATGTAATGAGAGACCTGGGGGCAAAAGGTGATAGATATCCTGCACTGGACAAACATGTGGCTGTAGTGTTCGCAGAAACATACCATATATCCACCCAATCATGAAGGTTGTCAGATGTAGATAAGGGGAGGTCACTGTGGCTCTGCAGTCATCCTTCATCAGTGTCACAATTGACTACAATAGCCCCTGTGGGATATACCTCAGCAGACACCTCCATCAACTGTAAAGTCCACAGCAGTACCCCACCAGGAGTAGCAAATAGCATGAACAGATGTCATGTGTTGCCTGAGTAAACAAACTGCAGCCCCACACACTGCCATACTGCCCAGCTACAGGCAAGCTGTGCCTGATGTATGAAGCCATGTCCAACCTGGAATCAATGAACATGCTGCACCTTGTACAATCTGAATGGCAGTGAGCTATGCACATGAGAGACCTGAACCCCAGCACTGCCATACATAGGACAAACTGTACAGAATGATCCATAACACAGAAGGCACCCCCACTCTTGAGTAAACTCCCGGTACACATTAGCCAGAGAGTCGCCTATTGACACCCCTCAAGAGGAATCCCGATGACAGGATGGGAGATGGTAGGTTAACCCTGGGTATCACTGTTATGTCAGAGGTAGACGGAGGCACAGTATACTAACCATGACATATGTCATGGCAAACTCCAGTTACAATGTGTGTCGAAGGATAAACACACCCTGTGACTAGCATCAGAAATGGCCTAGGGAACATCGCTAGTGTTTGCCAATGTCCACCTATGTTGTGGAATACACTACCAATGTTGGATGAGCCTGGTGTAGGTAGTCCATATCTGAACATAATGCAACATGGTCATATGTGTACAACTGGCCCCTACACAGTCTGTTGTGCTCACTATGAAGATGACAAGCAGTGATAGGACTAAAGCCCAGGATACTGTCCACCACAGTGAAAGTAGTGAACCAGTACACTATACGGTACTACAGTGTTAGGTCATTATGAAAGTATGTTGACAACTGTCTGCAAAGTATCCCATGCAATCCCTGCAGGCACAGTATAATCCCTGTTGTGGCAGACATGAAGCAGCTGGCCAGTTAGTACACAACATGACACCCAACACACAACCATAAACGTGAGATATTGTTGAAGTTCACACACACTCAAATATGTGGTGGACTTCAGAGTGCAACATATGGAAAGCTCACACTGGGCATGCTCGCACACTTTGATAAATGAGGCATATGTCAGACAACATGCCATGGAAAGGCTGAACTGGGCATGCTCACACACTTAGGCCATATCTCCGTTTAGCAGTTGGCCACACATATCTGGTATTTGTACGTGTCATTCCAGGAACCAACCACAACACAGCAATCTGCCCAGTGCACACAGTAAATGACTACAGAGACATAAATGATATAGTGGATCACTGTCATATGCAAACATCTTCCACAGATACACAACTTGGTCATAGGAACAGGGAATGCTATGGCAATAAAGACCTGCAAACAGTAGAACAGCACAACAATTATTGTGCATCTGACAATTGAACATATGGGTGTAGAGGTCAATACTAGGCTTGTTGCCCTAGGGAATGACAGCTCAGCCAGAGTGTGCTTGGCATCTGCATCCCCAGTACAGTAGGCTACTGTGCCACTGTAAAGTAGGTCACATAAGGCAACGTGTGAGGCTAGTGAGCTGTGCCTCTGTCAAGCAGGGGCACAGTGGAGATCCCAGGGTTTGAATGTGCTAAGCCACAGCCATGTTGTTGGTGTGTGCTGGAAGAGGGTTGCTGAGGATCTCTAACAGTAAGTGGCTGTCAATAACAGACTGAGGGGAGCCCTATCTGCATTGTCTGGACAATTCCACTGTCAACACTGTGTTGTGATGATAATGTGTGAATGAAGTGCCGTGCCGGAACTGTTCACAGATGTCCTCCCTCTGTGGGCTACAGCTCTGCAATGTATTAGCTCACTCTGTCTGTTGGACGGCTCATATATGGCTGGTGTACACCTGACAGGTGTCTTGTTGTGGAGCAGTCATGGGTATATGTGGGATAGCATGATCAATGCAAACCGTACACATGCTCATAGAATGCAATTGTCAAGGATTATGCTGAGTGGCCAGTATAGTCCCCCAGCATGGGTCCTTTGAAGTCATCCACCCCAGTCTTCACAAGTGTAGAGTCTGCTTGTGCTAAATACCATTTGTGTGCAGTGACAACCTTGCCTGGGGGTGGGGATGGGGTATGGATGTCCAGGGAAAGGTGGGTATGGTCATATATCAACAATGGTGGTCTACCTCTGGTGTGGAACAGTGAGTACCCATGTTGCAGATGGATAGGTGCAATATGTATTCCCCCATGTGGCTGTGGTGTGTGGTTCTGCCATAGCACATGGACCCACAAATTGTAGTGGCTGTAGGGTAAAGTGGTAGAGGCCTGAGTAGTTCTCACACACAATACGCCTGTACCTGATGTTAACAACTGAAATGGTGTATGTGAACACATGCATATCCCAGCACTGTTCCCAGGGAAGCTAAGTGTGTGTCCTGTGTGTGGTGTTCTGGACTGGTTGTGTTGTGTGTTACAGGTCCTGTGGTCATGAAGCATGGTATAGAACATAACCTGCCAGTGCAATGTGCATATCTGACCCTGACATAGGTGGCTGCAAATGCATATATATGCTATCCCCACCTGACAGGTAGTACTAGATGTACATACCTCTGTAGAAATAAAGATGTCAGCACCTTATAAATACTGCAGGTGCAGACCAGATGCCCAGTAATTCGGTTAGTGCGCTCTGCTAATGCGTCTTCCTCAAGTGTCATAATATAGGTAGGTAGGAGTTCGAACCATGCAATTGCTCAGTGTGTGTGTGTGTGTGTGTGTGTGTGTGTGTGTGTGTGTGTGTGTGTGTGAGCAGGGTTGGTGTGTGTGCAAGTCTGTGTGAGGAAGATGTCCCTTTTGGCAACTGTGAAAGCACTCTACAGGGTGCACATTCCCCTATCTCAGCACGGATGATGTCAGTACCCTATAAGTAAAGCAGGAGAAGGGAAACCTGCCAGTAATTCGAATAGCGCATTCTGCTAATGCATCTATCATGAGTGTCATAACATAGTTAGGTATGGGGTTTGAATCCTGCAACTGCCCAGTGTGTGTGGAAGGAGGTTAGTGTGTGTGCAAGTCTGTGTGAAGGAGGTGTCCCTTTTGGCAACTGTGAAAGCACTCTACAGGGTGCACATTCCTCTATCTCAGCACGGATGATGTCAGCACCCTATAAGTAAAGCAGGAGAAGGGAAACCTCCCACTGATTCGAATAGCGTTCTCTGCTAATGCGTTTGTCATGAGTGTCATAACATAGTTAGGTAGGGGTTTGAATCCTGCAACTGCCCAGTGTGTGTGGAGAGGGGTTAGTGTGTGTGCAAATCTGTGTGAGAGAGATGTCCCTTTTGGCAACTGTGAAAGCACTCTACAGGGTGCACATTCCCCTATCTCAGCATGGATGATGTCAGCACCCTATAAGTACAGCAGGAGAAGGAAAATCTCCCAGTAATTCAAATAGCGCGCTCTGCTAATGCGTTTGTCACGAGTGTCATAACATAATTAGGTAGGGGTTTGAATCCTGCAACTGCCCAGTGTCTGTGGAGGTGGGTTAGTGTGTGTGCAAATCTGTGTGAGAGAGATGTCCCTTTTGGCAACTGTGAAAGCACTCTACAGGGTGCACATTCCCCTATCTCAGCATGGATGATGTCAGCACCCTATAAGTACAGTAGGAGAAGGGAAACCTCCCAGTAACTCGAATAGCACGCTTTGCTAATGTGTCTGTCACAAGTGTCATAACATAATTAGGTAGGAGTTTAAAACCTGCAAATGGCAAGTATGTGTGTTTGGATGTGGGGAGTTTGTGTGTGTGCAATTCTGTATGAAAAAACATGTGCTTTTTTGCAATCAGGAGATCACACTACATGATGCAAATTACCCTTTCCAAACAGTGATGATGTCAGCACCCTATACATACAGCTGGAGAAGAGACACCTACCAGTAATCTGAATAGTGCAGTCTGCTACAGCGTCACTCTCAAGTGTCATAACATAATTAGGTAGGGGTTTAAAACCTGGAAATGGCAAGTGTGTGTGTGTTTGGATGTGTGGAATTTGTGTGTGTGCAATTCTGTATGAAAAACATGTTAGTTTTGGCAATGAGGAGATCACACTACCTGATGCACATTACCCTTTCCAAACACTGATAATGTCAGCACCCTATAAGTACAGCCAGAGAAAAAGAACCTCCTAGTAATCTGACTAGTGCACTTCGCTAATGCGTCTCTCTCACGTGTCATGACCTAGTTAGGTATGGGTATGAATCCTGCAAATGGCAAGTGTGTGGGGGTAGTAGGGTGTGTGTAAATGCGAGTGTGAGAGAACAGATCCTTTTGGCAAATACTACAATACACCAGATGCTGCATATTCCCCCAGTAAACACAGGGGATGTCACCACACTATCAGCACAGCCAAACAGGGCTAGTTGGCCAGTAATGCCAATAGTGCACTCTGCTACTGGGTCTATTACCATTGTCAGAGTACAGATAGGTATGTTTTGGTAACCCACAACTGCCACGTGTGGTTGTGTCACACATTATGACCTTGTGTGGGTCTTTGTGCATAACAATGCATGCCATTGCCTAAACCAGCAATGGCAATGCACACATGATGTATGTGTGTGACACATGCACATAAATATCTGTGACCTGCAGTAGTTACCATGTCTGACACATGCCTCGAGTGGATAAATGGTATTTGCAATGCATAACAATATGACTGTGCCTTACTGTGCAGGGGCCGCATGCGGTATGTGTCTATACAGTGTGGGTGTATATGGTAAAATACCTACAACAGGGGATACACATCTGGTCTGGGCCATATAGTCTACATGTAGTCGATGTACAGGTGCTGCATGTTCCCACCTGTTGCGGGAGTGGTAACATGTCATTCCACTGCAATTCAGTGACCACATGCTGGGAACCCTTCAACTAGTGTGTTGTAGCTACAGTAATGCTCACGCACAATGTTTGGCTGGATGCAGTCCAGCCATATAAAGACAGTTCTTGAGACTGTCATATTGCCAGTGTTGTTATGGAGGATAGGTGGGTTTCCTGTGAATGGGAGGGTTGTATGTGCCAGGCTATGAACCAGATGGCAGTCTGACACACTGTTAGCTGCACATGAATAGGCCCTGATGCTTTGTGCTGTGCCAACAACCTGGAGGTGTGTGTATCTGTGGTGCCTTGGGATACCAGCCCCCTGTCCATGTGTGTTACATGTGTAGGGGATGACAGGCATGGTATGAGGTATAACCTGGCAGTGATGGGTTGCACCTGTGAGCCATGAATCAGGACTCTGGTACTGCACAGACATTGCAGTTCACCGTGCTGAGGACAGTGTCCAGTGCATGCATCTTGCGGTGTACACTGCTGGTAATATGTAGCATCACTATTAGTGTCCTATCCTGTGTGATACCTGCGGAGGTGACTATGTAATCCATGTCCTGCAGCATAAGGCAGTATGTGTGTATCAAGGGGCTTCGCCAATATACATTGGGCCATGGGTGTCACATGCAAGCTGCCCCTCGCACATCATTGTGGCTTCCCTAGCATGTAAGCACACGTTGACAGCCAGTGGATACCCTATGAATGACATTGGAGACTGAGCAGAATGTAGACATAGAACACCCTTCCTACATATAGTGGCAGCATACCTGGTGAGGGTATGATGGCAACCAAGATCAGGCTCATACTGGCCCATGCCACATGCTGAGAGATCCCTTCTATGTTCCCTATCATGTAGTCCAGGGAGGTATGTCTCAGGTGATCCATAGTGGCATGGTCAATGACTGAGTCATATGTGTCCATGCCTCTGACTGACCTGTATGCATGTGTTTTGTGGTGGACCATAGTGCCCCAGAGGCATATCACTGTGACCTTCACCATGTACAGCCTGTTGAGCGGGACCCCACTGCAGCGGCCAAGAGCGGTACCTGACACATCTGTAGCAGGTGTGTTGTGTAGCCCTACAGGCTGTGAGTGTGTGGCACATGGGATGTGTGTGCCATGTGTGGCATGTGCTCTGTTCCGACGTAACATATGCCTGTGTGCCAGCTGCGGAGGTGTGTGATGCTCAGGCAGGATGCTATTCTGAGTCCACACGTATGCCCCAGTGTGTGCAGCTTGCTGTCAGTGCGTGTCTATGTCTGACTGGCATTGTAGCTATAGTATGACATGCCACCTGACAGGGTATGGCATTACTGGGTTCAGAGTGCTCAGTCCCCAGATTGGCTATGTGGTGGCATCCCACACATGTGTTGTACATTCCTGGCCAAGGGTGATGGTTGACTGCATACATGTGGCAGCTGTGACATTGCCAAATGACTCACATAAACCACAACTGGACCATAGAGGTGATTCACAGGTTACCTTTGCACATGCTACCCTAGTAGTGTGCTTGCCATGGTGAGTACCAACACATAGGACCAATGGGGAACAACATACTAAAGGTGTGTATGTGTGGGTGTACTGCTACTGTTTCATAGCACTGGCATATATGACTGCACATGTGGGTAAATGCCAGGTAAGACATGTGCAATGTGTCACAGGCAACGTACATGCAACAGGACAGACAGTGACGTTCTGTCATGTGTAAACTTGACATCCGTATCGTACGCTATGCAGATGTCACTAGGAGTCCACAGAAGCACTGTAACTCTGCATTGCAGGTGGAAGCAGTGTTCTAGGGAACCCCAAGCGAACATGCATGCAAACAAAGCTACAGTAAGCAGGGTTGAAAGTAGTCCATTGTACAACAAAGAAGGGGTAACACTAACAGTAGGTAACAGTGCGAATATGTAGGCACTATCAACATGTACCCAGGAATGCACAGCGCAGATGCCCATGGTAGAACTGATATTATGTCATAGTTAATTGTGATTTGGATTACACTGGTACTGCACACATATCAACATGCGCAAACATCCACATTGCATAGTCGTTGTGGGCAACTTGCCACCATTACTGTACATGTCCATCATTGCATATCACTACTTGCATTAGCTTCCCCCCTGTGCTACCCATGTATGTGGCTATCTGTTGACATCCTTACCACCGGTATGCAATAATGTGCAGCTGTTACACTTTGGTATGTACTATGGGTGTAGATAACAATTCAGGACAGTCATACGGTTACTGCATCAGGCATGCTGGGATATACACACAGTCATATCAGCACACTGTACTGTTACCAACATGATACTACTAATGCACTTCTATGTAGTCACCCTGTGCATCAGCAACATATTTACCTGTTCCTGCACTGATGTTGGAGATTACAGGAGGTGGCACAGTTTCATCATATGCACAGGGTGTGAATTAGATATGCCTGAGTCTGCCACTGATACCACCAATTGACATGTGTGTGTATGTGTGTTAGTGAGGGACAGCAGTACAGGGTGGGGCACTGTTGGTGCAGTGTGTGCATGTATGTGGTAGCCCTAGGTGTTAACATTTTGCATATGTGTATGTACGCACACAGTTCCACCTCATGGCTGCCATATACATGGGTTTGTGGATAGCCAGAGACTGTACCTGGCAGGTCATTCAGATCAGTGTCTGTGGGCACGGACACAGTACCTGTGCCTGGCAGGGGTGCTATGGACCGTATCCGGTACTAAGCCAGACTGGGTATTGTCATCAAAAGCGGGAGTGTGTTGACTGGACACAGGTCCCTGATGGGACTGTCCAGAGCCATGTGAACGCGGTCTCCTGGGGTGTTCCGATGACAGCACAGATCCAGCATTGCTGGGGCTGCTGCTGGCACTATGGGGGCATGCGCGGGCCTGTTTTCATCCTTGCCGACTGCCAGCTGCTGCTGTTGCTGGTATATGGCCACGTCGATGCCGCAACCGCCCACCATTGCCCTGGCTCATGGACATTTGGTTTTGGAACTGCTAAAATATGTCCCCACAACGTCTGTCTATGACATCGGTGAAATTACGGATAGCATCTGCAATGTCACGCATACTGTCAGTCATGGCTGTACAACATGCTCTCAGCTCCCTCAGATCCTGTCTGGTGTACCTTTCCATACGCGACTGTGCATGCATGACAGCCTGAAACATAGCTGAGGTTGACAGACCTCTTTGGGCACGTCTGCCAGAGGCAGTACACCCATGGATACTCCCACGAGAACCCATGGGCAACTGTCTGTGTGGTACCATCGCAGGACCCTGCCCATGGCTGCTGTGTGGGGAAGCATGTGCCACAGATACCACATTACCCTGGTCAATGCCCACTGTATCCTGTCCATCACCTAGGGACAATGGTGACAAAGGATGTACTGGCAGGATGACTGTGCGCAATGATATTGTTGACAGCTGTGTACTGTCAAATGGCTGACCAATGGTGGACCCTGACACACCTTCCTGTGCCATTACACAGATATCATCATTACCAGTACCTGTGGCACCAGATTCAGGTTCCCTGCTGCAGGACACCAGAGCAGCACCAGAACCTGTGGGAGGAAGACAGGAAACACAGTTTACAGTGTCCACACAATGTTACCAGTGATGCACTTATGCACACATGTACACATGCACACATGGACACATGCACACATGCACACATGGACACAGGCACACAGGCACACAGGCACACAGGCACACATGCACACGTGGACACGTGTACACATGCACACATGCACACATGCACACATACACACATGCACACATGCACAAGTGGACACAGGCACACATGCACACATGCACACATGCACACGTGGACACAGGCACACAGGCACACAGGCACACAGGCACACAGGCACACATGCACACGTGGACACGTGTACACATGCACACATGCACACATGCACACATGCACACGTGGACACAGGCACACCTGCACACATGCACACCCCGCAGTATACACACAGAGCACTACTGAGTTGCACTAGTATTACTAGCACTATCAGGAGTATTATAGATATTGTTAAACACACTCACCAGCATGGATGGCCTGCCTTGCTGTAACCCCAGAGGGACCTGCAGAAATAAGGAGATTAATGTCAGTGGGCACAACTGTGCCATTGATACTGCATATGATACAGTGCAGTAGTACACCAGTTGCCTTTCACACGTCAGCTGCTGATATTGCCAATATCACACATGCACAATTACATACTATGTTGACAGCTACATACCACGGACACACCTTACACATGCATAAACTAACAGTGTACAGAACAGTCAAGTGTACATATGGCATATTACCTGCACGCTCCATCTCGTGCTGCTGTGTGGATCCAGCCTCCATCATGATGCAGGTGTATTGCTTTTGCTGTTCTGGGGCTGGATCCACAACACTTAGGAGTAGCCCCTCCAGTCTGGTGAGAGGGGGGTGTGTGGCCACCCCACCTCCTGTGGCAACCTGTTGCCTGTGGATATCCAATGCACTCTGATGGACATTTCTGATTAAATCACTGCAGTGATGTCGTACCTGCTCATATGTCCTATTATGCGTGCCAATGTCATTTACCCTATGGACAAGGTCTTGCCACAGTGCAGCCCTCTCCTGCTGATTCTGGCTGGTGCGGGAAAACAGTATGTCATACTCCCGCACCAGGCTCTAGTGTATCTCCTCATCTTCCGCTGCAGAGTAGGCGGGATTACGCTGACGCGCCATCTCCCTGGAAGAGAACACAAACAGGATATCAGCAGACTATGTCAGCAATATATGGCACACATACTATACATGATACTCAAGTGTAGTGATATACTACTACTCCCATATGTTGCATGTGTGTGTCTCGTGGTGGATACACATGTACATGGCCAGATATCAGTGCTCAGCCAACACCTGTGCAACAATACCTGCCACATTCCATACAACATAGTAGCATGCCCCATCAGTCAGCACACTGCGACAGGTCCAATGCACAACCTCACTCTGGGGGTTCATACCAAGGTACTGCATGTGGAATGCCATCCACTAGTGTGATCTGGACACAAGTTACTCGGCCTGGTTATACATATCCCACCACCACCACCAGCACAGTAGACTACTTTGATATGTATGTGATTAGACAGTTATTCACTTGTTAGGACTGAGATGGTATCCATGCAGCACACTGGGCCAGTGGAAGCCACAACCCACACTGCTGACCCCTTTGCGAATGCTTACCATGGACATCCCACAGATTGCATGGAACTTGCACACACATTTCTAACCCAGACCCTATGCACAAAGGTTAGGCATCCTGTCCGGTGGACCCCAGCCAGAGGCAGATTGTATAACAATAGCAGGAGGCTACTGCAGGACAGAGCAGATTCACATTAAGGGAAGGCATCTGTGGTCAGCACTGGTAATACGCTACGGTCTCTCATAACAACGGCCACGGCCTACTCTGGGAGGGAAATGGCCACAAACACTATAGATAACCACAAGGCCTTCTTCAGTTATGTTACACATATGGACCAGACGCCTCAGATATGCTCTGAGTTAATACACACCTACTTAACATTCACCGAACACACAGATATTGGCAACATTCTTGCAGACAGGTTCGGTGCACATATCCCCCTCCTTCTCCCTTACAAGTAGAAATACTTATCACAGCTGAATGTAACCTCCCTATCATCTCACATGTCCAGGTGAGGGCCGCCCTCAGCAAAGCAGAACACACAGCATCACTGTGACCTGATGGTATCCCTGGATGTGTGCTACGTGCACTCCAAGAGGACATACAACCGCATATAAGACTGATATTTAACCTTGGCCGTACTGCAGGACATGTACCTGAACACTGGCATACAGCAACAGTGGTCCCACACCACTAAGGAGGCACCTCTACTGACCCTGGGAACTACCGCATCATAGGCATAACTGCCTGAACTGCTAAGCTATGAAATTATTCAGTATGGGACGCATATACAGCGATATTGGGTACCTGCAGACACTTGTTCCCGGCCAGTTTGCCTTTGTGATGGGCTGATCCTGCCTTTTGAACCTGGCTGACCTTTCAAAACAGTCACTACAGCCATTGATGAGGGCAACGCACAGACAACTGCTGCCAGGATCATGGCCTAACACTGACTGACATGTAATGTATAGTCATCCCCTTTTGGTGGAACTATGTACACACAACATATCACATGGGCATACCTATAGATACAGACCTATGACACATTTGGAGGGTTCACAGTATGCAGGCTATTAACCTGCTACTTTACACTACCTGTGTTTGTCGCAGCTGGTTGCATTACCACTACTTCTGCTTCCTGCTGCTGCTGGCATGGCTTGCTACTGTCACTGCTGACAGCTTAGACTCAGTGTGTAGCGTGTGTTTTTTTTTTTTTTCCTCTCACTCTCTGCCTCTGTCTCTGTCTGTCTCTCTCCCTCTGTCTGCTTCCAGACAGTGCAATGAATGTATTGCATGTGTGGAGTGTTAGTACAGGATGCTTTTGTAGGTATCTGCATAGGTCCATGTGTTGGCCTCTGCACCAATTGTAAGCCAGCATTTGCTAATTGCATGCAGCCAGTTGTGTACTGATTGCAGTTCTGATTGTGATTTCAGGACAGTGCTATAAAAGGGTATGTGAGATAGGCGTTGCCCTTTCAGATTGTAAGGGCAGGGACCATGCTGGTATGCTGTGGACACTGTTCTGTGAGTGTAAAGGTTAGTATCTCTCTCATGATTCAGGCTGTGTTGTAGATTCACATTTCTCCATTCCTCTCTCCTGTTCCCTGTAGTAAGTGTGTATGCACAATGACACCTACAACTATATATATATATATATATATATATATATATATATATATATATATATATATATATATATATGTAAATATACATACATTTATATATGTACATTAACTGACATTATTACCTACTAGCTACCAACTAGCATGGCTGTTTCTGTTCACACACTACTATTATGGAAATCCACTAGTTTTGACAGTAATTCTAAATTACATGCTTTGTGTACTACACATCCTATATTCCCTTTACATTCATTCCTACTATTACATGATATATTTATTTTAGCACAATGTTCTTGTATAAGAGTCATGGCTTAGTGGTAGGTCATGCAGACTACTGTTTCCAAGGTCCTGGGTTCGGGAGTGACAGTGGGATTTTATTTTGCTTTTGAACTGACTACAGGACCTGTCAATCAGAGTGACTAAGGCACTTTTAAGCAGTTGTAACCAGGTTAGCGCTGGTTTGCGCGGAGCTCCCGCATGCGCACTGGCATTCAGCTCCGTGCACACCCGCTTACAACCGCTTAACAGTGCTTACTCTGGCGCACACCCGCACTATTTTCTTTAAAAGAAATGAAAATGGGGAGACAGGAAAGTGGTGAAAAAGGGGTCACAAAGAGGGTAAGACAGTAGGGAAACAAGCTTGGGATTTGCAGGAGGGATGTAGGTAAGGCCCATAGCTGCCCATTTCTTCATCAGCAACAGCTGTGCATATGTATCTAATTTGGTGTGACATTTGAAACCTTCCACCCCTGAGAGAGGTACAGCCAATTGTAATTGATAGTTTCCATGTCCAGCAGACATGTGTGCGGAATGGGCAGCTATGTGTGGGTTGTAATTTTTTTGTGGGTACAGAGTGCCCTTTTTTTTTTTCAGGTGAGAGTGGTATGTCAGGTGAAGGAAGTCGGTATAGCTGGGGAGGTAGGTTGGGTAGGTCAACAGACAAGACAGACAAGACGCATACAGGGGCGGTGTATGACACCTGTGGGGGGGTTACATAATTGATGGGGATGGAGGTTTGGATATCCAGAGCCCATGAGCCCACAGATGGCAACAGTGGAACTGATATCCCCACCCATGGGCAGTTGCCACTGTTCCTTCACTGCCCAGGATGGGGCTGTGCTGGGGGCTGTGTAGGCCGGGCAACAGGCATGCCCGTATGTCATGCCACCTGTGCCTCAAGCTGGCGTAGGGGCCCAAGAACAGAGTCCTGGATCTCCCTATGCACCACAGTCCAGACGCTATGGAAGGTGAGTGGTGGTTCTCCTCTGGCCACACTTGCAGAGGGGGGACAAGCCCCATCCCCTGCAGTGCTTCCACCCGCAGGTGGCACAGGGCCACCGGAGGAGGGTCCAGACTGGGCACTAGTGCCAGGTGCACTAGCCAGCTGAGGTGGGAGAGGTGGGTCCACTGGAACCCGCCTTCCCTGTCGTCCTATGTTTTGCATTATGTCATGACAGTTTGGGTTAGTAACATATAATATCATTCACAATTAGTTGTAACAGCATGCATTGGTATTCCCATTAACCAAGCACCCAGATATTCACACCATTGAACAGCGAGCATAACACATGCATAATTTGAACAGCAATACACAGTCCAACAACACGCAGGGTTGATTGATGGCAGCAGGCCATCAGGTTTGGATGTATGAACAGGGCAGATGCAGCAACGGACATGCAAATATTTATGACCCAACAGGACAAATGTTCAGGGGTGTTAATTGTGATTGCACATACCATTTTCACGTGGAATGGGTTATATGTGGTTATAGGGTGGGGGGTGAAGAAAATAATATTAACACCTTCGAATACCAATACATATGCTGTACATTTCTAATAGCTGCACATATATACACACTACTGTTCTAACTACAGTTTCCTATATGATAACTACTTCAATTTGGTGATAGGTCTGTTGCTGCTACATCAATATACATTTTATTGTTCTTCATACACATTCATATCTGGCTTTGTTCAGCTACATCATCCTGCTACATTTGCTTTATATAGCTATAGACAACTGTGGATGTTTGTTATGTCAGACAATCATACTATCTGCATATTGCAGACTGAGAGCAACATATCCAGATTTTGGGATACACATTCCAGCTGCAGCAACACTTTTAACAGATTTCGCTGTTTGGTTTTGCTTCTCACATGCATTTTATTCTGTACTGACTGCAGTATACTTTATTCAGGGGTTATTACTACTTTATTGGCAGATTCATAACACTTTCTCACACTCTCTCACTTCTTTTCATTTTACTATTCAGGATGGTACTTACTTCTAGGCTTTATTGACATGTTTTACCTGTAGTTATTACAATCCTTTCCAGCAGTCTCACTTCTGTCATGTTTCAGTATTTCAACAGGGGTATATTTCACACATGTGATTTGCTCATCTTCTGCAGCTGTACTTTTCAGCCTGCTGCAGGTTGTGTACTATTATATTACAGGTGGGGCATCTTTATTTCAGACTTTATTTCAGACATTTTCATTTTTCTGTTTGGATTACAGACTGCAACACACTTTTGTAATCAAGCAATACTTGCATACACTCTTACACTTGTTACTTGCGCATTCTATTACTTAGTGACTACACTGCACTCTTTTGCTAACTGTCATACTTTTATATTTCTTTACAGTTACTGGGAGAGGATTACTGACCTGTCTGGTGGCGCAACCGCACCAGCCTATCGCCACTATATTGTGAAATGAATATTCAAGGTATGATGTACTGAACAGCGATAGTACTCTACACTAGGAGGGCATGAGTTGTTTCGCCCTTGTTTTGTCGCCAGTAGAATAGGGAGGGAGATGCTGTCTAATTTTGACCCTCATAAGTATTGGAATATGTTTTAACATGATATATATGAAAAATTATGAATCATGGTATGCCAATACGAAGTTATGCTTGTTTTTGGTTTGTGTTTTTGTCTTTGTTTTTGGTTTTGGTTCTGCATTCAGACACGTGGATGCCATCAGTTCCCGTACGGGAAGAAGTTAAATGCAAATCAAATGCATCTAATTATGCATTCCTTAGTTAATAGATCAATTATGGTTTATAGCATAATTGGCTTAATGGTTTTAATGATTGTGAACAATGTGATGTATATAAGCAACTGTGGTAAATACTTTAAATTGTATCTGAAGAAGCATGCAAGACGCATGTGAAAGCGCTTATACATCTTTTTATACATCCTTTTATCGATTGGAATAAAGAACGTTTGGTAGAAGACTTTGGTGTTCTCGTGGTGTGTCCTGGAAGATTTATTTTGTGATTTTGACTTTTGCATTTGCTACAGGACACTTTAGGAGGACAGTGGCAATTTTGTGTTACTTGTGTTTTTTGGATTTTGTTGCTGCTACTTCCACGCGATGGAGAACACCGGTATAGAACTGGATTACAACCCGACCAGCAGGGCAGGTATGCTGGGTCTTGATGCATTCCTACCCGCTCGTGGGAATCCACTATTGGATATGGATTTCCCAGATATAAATGACAGTACAACCACAAGGTATGATGCTAACAACATGAGTGACTTTTATGTAGTTCTGAGGGAGCTAGAAAATAATCTGTATAAGATTCAGAGACTGGCTTGGCAAAGGAAGCATTTGCAAGCATGCATTAACTTCAAAGTGATTCCCAGAGGCATGCGCATTTTGTGCATGCCGACTTATGGACAACAGTATCCTGGTTTATTAAAAAAATGGCAGGAGCTGAACTTAGAATTAAGCAACAAATACTTGAATCTGCTGTTAGAACACTTTGAACCAATAGAAACAGCTATTCAAAAAGAAATTGATGTGGCATATAGAACTATAACTGAGAAATTTAACTCTGAAGTATTTCATAGAAAACTAAGTGATGTCTCTACACAGATAAATCTATTTAGTGAAAAACTGAGGGTTATTAAGCAAAGAAAACTGATTAGAGTTGTCAACGATTTTCGAAGAGGAGACATCTTTGTTTGGCCGAGAACCATAGGAAATAACGCGGTATTAGCAGAACGTCAGTTCCGCTCACAACAGAGGCAATCAGACAATGGCGAGACTAACACCATAGAAGCAAGTTCAACTAATTCTACCAGAACAGGAGAGTATATTCATAGTGCAAGAGATGTGCCAAATGTGAATATAGATATATCGACACCACCATCCAACCAACTAGCACTACAACATGTAGATAACTCTGTTAGAACTGGAGCCATCAGGAAACAAACCGCTGCAGTGACCAGGGATAAGGATGCTCCTTTTCCCATCAAACTGCGTACTTTCACCAGAGGGAGGTCGGAAAGTCGGGGCCCGAGGAAACGGAAGTTCTCATCCGAGAGATACGAGAGATACCAAAAGAAGAACTGGAACTGACTACTTTGGTATTCAATTTTTCTAAACTCCATTTGTCTTTATCTGATGTATCTTTACTTAACAAAGGGTTGAATTATATACCCTCTCAAAGCAGTAAACTGTCTGAAATCTTGTTAGATATAAGACTGTTTGCTAGGAAAGTGGCATTGCGAATGTTTTTTAAAAACTCAGACTACCAGTTACGAGCTGGAGACATTGATTTCAAATGTAAAAGTACTTTTTCACCGGTTCTGCCACCGAATGTTGAATGCTTTGTGAGAACCTGTGAAAAAGATATTTATGAGTTGTTCATTAAAAGAAATGTTAAGAACAGGTTTTTTAACTTAGAGAAAGACGAATATAACTCTTTAATGAATTTAAGGAATAACGAGAATGTTATTATTATAAATGCTGAGAAAGGAGGGGGAGTGGTACTTCTTGAAAAAGAGGAGTATACTAAGACAATTGAAGCCACGTTAAGTGGGAATGACACCTATTTAGAATTAGACATAGAAGGAGTGAAGAAAATTATAAACAACGTCAGAGATGAATTATATGATATCCTGATGTGTCGGCAGGTCAGTAAAGAAATGTTTGAGTTCCTTCATATAGAGGAACCTTTGATACCGACACTTAAGGGTTTACCCAAAGTACATAAAATAGCTGAACCTATGCCAATGAGACCCATAGTGTCAGGTAGAAACTGGGCAACTTATAATATCTCTAGGTTTTTAGAAAAAATGATGAGACCATTAGTGAATAAAGTGGATACGATCCTTAGAGATACACAACATCTTCTGAAAGATCTTGACTCCTTTGATTCTCTGGGTATAAAGAACAGAGGAATGCTATTGGTTACACTTGATGTACGTGATCTTTTCACGTGCATTCCCAATGAATATGGTACCCAAGCTGTAAGGGAGGTAATGGCTACTGAAAGCGGGTTCTCTAGAGATAGACAGATTCTAATGGGCCAACTACTAGAAACGGTGTTGAGCTGTAACGTGTTTATGTTCAACAACAGATATTATTTGCAAACATGGGGTGTCGCTATGGGCACCCCATGTGCAAATTCATATGCTAACTTAGTACTATATAGTTGGGAATTAAAACACGTATTTAACAGCCCTTGGATGAGTAAAATAAAAATGTACAAACGGTTTGTGGATGATGTGCTATTAGTGTGGGATGGCACTGTTGATGAAATAAAAAAGTTTGTGGAATACTTGGAAGGAACTACGCAGTTTCTAAAGTTCACCTATGAATATTCACATGAAGAAATCAGTTTTCTAGACATAACCCTATATTATGACATAAATGATAAATTAACCTCCAAGCTATATAGGAAGAGTTGCTGGAGAAATACGATTCTTGAATATAGTAGCATGCACCCCAGGTATATGTTCTCTGGTATAATGAGTGGACAATTTTGGAGATTAACAAGAATATGTAAAGATCCAGTCATGTTGAATACAGAAGCAGATAGGATGGAAAGTCTTTTTGCTGAGAGATGATATGACACTAAGTTGATAAAAGAAATGAGGAACAAGATTATACCTAAAAGAAGTAGTGGAGAAGATAACCATGAGAAGAACTCAATGGTGACGATGGGTTCCAATAAATATAGACACTATCGACCTATGATGTCAAATAGACAGAGTACAAAGATTAATGTGATTTTGAAGTATACCAATGATATTAATGCAATTAAAGAGGTAGTGAATAAACACTGGAATATTTTAACTGTAGTGGATGAAACTAGAATAATAGTAGGTGATAGACCAGGGTTTGTGTTCCGAACCGCTGACAATCTGAAAATGATGTTTTCACTGAATCTACAGAAGAATATAAATATGAGAGATGTCAATCAAATGCCCCCAGGGACATATCCATGTGAGAAATGTAGTATGTGCAGATATATTACGGATCAACAAGAGTATACACATCCACATGGACATTTCAAGTATATACCTAGGATGAGAACTAGTTGTGATACTAGTAACTTGATATACATGGCTAATTGTGACTTATGTCCAGCCTTTTATATTGGCCTTACAAAAAGGAAGTTGAGACAACGTATATATAATCATGCATATGATATTAGGAAACAGCATGAACTGAATGCTCTAGCAAAGCATATCAATTTGCATCCCACACATCAATTTAGGTTTAGAGTATTACAAACGTTACATAGTAGTCCTAGGATGGGTGATAATAATAACGCCCTAGCGAAACTGGAAATGGAATGGATTCTCAGATCAGGGGCACACAGAGATCCTGGGATTAATAATTATACAACAGTGAAACCGTTTTTAGAATAGATGAATGAGTCAGATATGACTTTTTTAGAATGGAACAATCTACTCTTTAAATACATTTGGACATACGTTCATACATTGGACAATGAGTATACTCATGATTATTACAAATACTAGTTCAAGCCTAATAGGAACTACAGAATAGATATCACATATATCTTTTCAAACTTGATTTACTAGGATGGGATGAAATAACCATGTATATGGTTGTTCACATATACATGCTAGCTTTGTAATGGATGTTCATTTGATATGATGATATGTCATATTGAATTGTGACGAGGGGTATAGAAGCCGATAATAAATATGTGGATGGATGCACAAGGTCCTAGGGGCAACTTAGCCTAATTTTAATCCAGTTTATTATGTTGATAATAATTCACCAATATTACTATGTTACTTCACTTCATAGAATTTAATATATTCCTGTTCTTGATCTGTTACTGTTTATGAAAGACTTGTTCGACTTAAGAGAGTGAAGGATTTATAGATAGATAGAGATTACTTATAATATGTATTGTGTATGAATATAAATATATCTACCTACACACAACTTTTAGATAGAGGTATGTTTGAAGTATAATGCATGCTAGCAGTAGAGTTTTGTATTTAGGATGTATATATATTTGTTAAGTTTTAATTCTTAATATACTTGTAGAGTAAATGGCATCACATTTACTCAGATTCCATTTTTCTGCAAGAATTATTTGAAGTATTTTTAAAAAATTTTTTAAAAGAAATTTTGAAAAATTTTGAATTAAATATAGGACAGTTTTTAGATTAGGATGACTAGATATGTACATGACAGGACTTAGGATATGAGTTGTATACAAGAAGCTTATTATTATTATTATTTTTCGTCATTTTTCATTTTTATTGTAACATTTTTATCGCTATTTTAAGATGGATATGATTGATGTCAATCCAAATCCAAGTGTGTGACCCTCCAGTGGCAATGAAACGAAAAGCAGAAATTCAAAAGAACTTCAAATAAGATGCATTCATAAAAAATAATAAAGTTTATTCCAATGAGTGAGCGCTTTCGCCAAAGGCTTCTTCAGACTCTTAAAAACAATGAATAAAACTGTTTGAATCATTTTTAAACCATCCTTAAGTTTCCTATTGGACATTACAAATTGATATGTCACATGTTATCTTGTCTTAAAAGAACAGCTACTCAAAAAAGTTAACATCGTTAAATGCAACAATATTTAGAAGGAATACTTCCATCCAAATATACAATTAACAATCAGAATGTCCATGCAAATAAGTAAAAAATATGCATATACCCTGATACATTCTAAAAAATAAAAGGAGCATTGTGCTTGGTCCTATATCATTCTACAATCATTAAAAAACTGTTGCTACATTCATTAAAAACCCTGAACATTCTCTCTCCTCATGGTGTTACAAACATTAAAATCCACAGATAAACAGCGAGTATTATCGCGTTTCAAAATCTGGCATCTTTACTAAGATAGTGGTGTGTCGAATGCAACTTTGCATATATCAGGTTAATAAACTAATATAGCGAGAACTCTGTATTAAAAGTGTAAGCGTACCTTTACCACAAAACAACATAGCGAATATAATGTATTTCGCGATGTGCCTCATCAAGGAGTCAGACCTCATCATATCGGTGAAAGGCTGTTGTCCAAGATTAAAAAATTCCACAAAAAGGAACCTCTTAGATTCCACGTAAAACAAACTGTTTACAAGTTGTAAAGCGCCGTGTGCTGTAGGAACTCTGAATGCAATTGAGTACAACCTAACTTCATGCGCTATGGTAACTCAACGTGCGGTGAGCACGTTCTAAGCATCTAAGTACTGAACAACGGAAACAATGTTTAAATTTCTAAGAAATAAAGGTGAGCCTATATTCGTGCTATCCTGTGCCTAAAGTAGACAGTATATGTAAGCACGATTATGCCCTAGAAGCATATATTGATCACAAAGTGTCACTATTTAAAACAATGAAACGTGTACATATTAAAGAGTACACTTATTAAAGTGTTCGCTAAACATGGCAGAGATGGCATTAACTAATACAAAATAAAGAGATAAAAACAGATAAAAACAGATAAATAGTGGAGCGCTAGGCGTAACACATAAAAATTGACACAATAAAGCTTGAAATTAGCACGAAGCACACATATAATAATACCTAAGTATAAAGCTCCATGGATGATAGGGTCCCTAACTAATAAAAAAGCAACTACTTCCATATGCATAGTTGGTGCTAAATATAACAACATTCTAAGTTGAGAAGGTCAAGTGAAAATGTGAAGAGATAAACAATCCGCAACAATACTAAGCCTGTACCTAATGATAAAACAAAACTATCTATGGATGTATGGGGTACCTAGCTCAATCATAGTAGCAAAATAAATTCCAGCTGCAGTGAACAAATATATAGACGTATATGCATGCTTGTATATACATATGTATATATCTACACATATGCATGTATAAACTGTGCCCAATAACCACTAATATATTGTGGTGGTGAAAGGAGGGGATGAAAAACATACTAGTATGTGAGGTATGGGCTCAGAAGTAAGGCTAAAACAAGAAAGTTTTAACATATCCAAAGGTCCATCAGTTCCTGGGATTTGATACTAAGAACACATCTACTTGTGGCTATGAAGCTCAGAACATTGATACTATGAAAATAATTATATTCAGTCTACAAGGACTGATTCTTACACTGATTTACTATAAGAGTGACATCAATACGTAGTTTTAAAATTACCTAACTACTCTATTTAGGTAATAGTAGGTTAAGTCATCTTCGTAGTCTTCTACTTCTTAAAAATGGTTTGAGTTGCACTTTATCATTAAGCCCTGGTGACCTATCAGACCTTAGTCTTATAATCCAACGTGTCTCCTGTTCTAAGGTTTTGTTGATTAGATCACCACCTCTAAAACCCACGCTGACTTGTTCAATAACACAAAATTTAAAATTATGATTGGTGCCTGCTGTTGTATTGTGTCTAGCTAGGGCATTGGTCTCAGTACCTATCCTAATGTGGTAAATATGTTCCCTAACTCTTTCCTTAAGTGATCTGTTGGTTTTGCCAATGTAATAGCTTTTGCAGGTTATACAGGTGGCCATGTATACCACATTCTTACTTTCACAGTTCGTGTTAGTTCTGAAGTTATAAGTGCGTAACGTAACAGGATGCTCAAAAGTGGTATCTTTATTAATGTAGATGCATTGATTACAATGACCACAGGGTACTGTGTTTCTATCATTTATTGGTCTACTTTTCCCCGGATGTTTAGGTCTACATAAAATGTTTCTTAAATTCTGATGATTCTTGTAGGTTATACGTGGTGTTGGTCCTACTACCTCGTTGACATCCCTGTCGGATTTCAGTATTCCCCAGTGTCTATCCAGGGTTTTTTTCACCTCCAAGTTCATTTTACTGAAAGTGAGGTTGGTTCTAATTTCAGTTTTTAAAGGCTTCGGACTCTTCATACTACCTTCATGTGCCATAAAGTAAGGTTTAGCAGTACTCGTTCTTAGATGCTCCACAGTTCTGATCATTTCTAATATTTCATTTTCTTTATAGCCCCTTTCTAGAAATCTATCCTTCATGTCCTCTATTCCTTTCTCATAAAACTCTTGTTGTGGGTTCAACCTTGATACTCTCATGAATTGTCCTTTAAGGACATTTTGGAATACATGTACAGGATGCATACTGTTTCTGTGTAGTATGTTGTTTCTTTGGCAGGCTTTCCTATGAATGGTTGTATTAATAAGGCCATTGGACATCCTGAATACTTCCACATCCAAAAATGGTATAGTTTCATCTGAAAAATTCATGGTGAATTTTAAAAAGTCCGTAGTGTTATCCAAATAAGAAACGAAATTCTTTAAAGAGGGTTCATCACCCAACCAAATAAGGAAGAGGTCATCTACAAAGCGGCAATACATACCAACAAATTCATTGAAAAGTGGATGGTCATATAAGTGAACATCTTCCCACCTAGCCATCACTAGGTTGGCGAACTATTAGCACAAGATGTGCCCATAGCTACGCCATCCTTCTGTAAGAATATGGATTCTTGAAAAGCAAAAGCGTTGTTAGTCAAGACAGTCTCAAGTAACAGAGTTATAAGATCAACTTTTTTATCCGAAAAGTCGGAATGTATCTTCAAATATTCTGTTAACATTTTTATTCCTGTGTCATTAGGAATTACAGTGAATAAACTGACTACGTCTAGTGTCACAAAAAAGTAATGTTGCTGTTCACCTAAAGGTCGAGTTTGAGAGTATAAATCTAAGAGAAACTGTTTGCTATCTTTCAAAATATTCCTGTTGTCATTGACTAAAGGTCTTAATACACTTTCCAAGTAAATAGATAATGGTTCAGTGACCCAACCTTGCCCTGCAACAATGGGTCTGAGTGGTGGATCTACGCTGTTTTTATGGACTTTGGGGAGTCCTTGTATAATCGGGATGATGGGGTTATTCACCTTAAAGTACTCATAGAGTTGTTGAGTTATGTCCAAAGACATAACTAAGTCATCCAGGGTATTATAAACACTGAACACCATATCTATTAAATTGTCCTTAGTTAGTATGGAGTAAGTATTGCTGTCATTTAACATTTGAAACATTTTGTTAGTGTAGTATATATCATCCATGATGACCACGGGGCCACCTTTGTCAGCTGGTCTTATTATTATAGAGCTATCATCTTTGAGTGAATACAAAGCTTGTCTCTGCTTATAGTTCAAATTGCGTCCATGTCTTGAAAGTGTTTTCTCCTGATAGCATTTGTAAATGTCATCTTCCACTACATTGCCAAACACTTCAATTGTTGGGTGAAGTTGAGGCACGTAAGTGCTATTAGGACGGTGCTTATTCTTAACTGAATTGTCATCAAACTGTCCAAACTCTAGCCTTAGTTGTAAATTACGTATGAACATTTTGGTTTCTATGATAGTGTCCACTAAGTCACTGTTCTTAGTGGGAATAAAACTTAGTCCTTTATTTAGGACTTGTTTCTCATACTCATTTAAAACCCTGCCGGAAAGGTTCATGATCAATGATTCTGCCTCCCCCACATTTTCTTTATCGTGGGGCCTACTTGTTCCTGCTCGTCTAACGATCCTTTCCTTTTCTGTCTCCCCCTGCTGGTTGACCTCCTTTTGTCCAAAAAATGATTTTGTGCTATGGGGAGGGGGGCAGGTAATATATTTGTATTCACAATAACACTATTTGTTTTCGGTCTTACCACTGCTGCACCTGACCTCTGTACATCCGTAATGCAGCCTATCAGACCTTCACCCGCAACAGTACTGTTAACTCTCCCATTTCCTTGTGTCCTGTTAGGGCTTACATTGTCCGTTTCTAGATTATTCTGTGCTGTGACTGGTTGATCAGATTCTGTGGTTACACTGGTACCTAAAATGTCAGTGATATCACTCTGCTTATTGTTTAAATCAATTCTGTTAAATGATCTACTTTCTGAAATATCACTGCGTGGATGTTTATCAGGATTGATTATAGGTGTGCTCAATGTAGCATTCACAAAATTGTTACCTGTTCTACCTGGAGGCCTGCGTGAGGCGTTTGAGCCCTGACTATAGTGTAAATTTGGATTCATTTCCCTAGGCCAGGTGAATACATTATTGTTCTTAAAATCTCTTACGTCCCTGATTTACTACGAAAAATAATAATAATAATAAGCTTCTTGTATACAACTATTTTAAGATGGATATGATTGATGTGTTTGATAAATGACAGCATATGACAGTTCTGATGTAAACTTCTTGAGTAATTAATCAATCGCTGCCTGAAAGAAGATGAATCACTATATTGTGAAATGAATATTCAAGGTACGATGTACTGAACAGCGATAGTACTCTACACTAGGAGGGCATGAGTTGTTTCGCCCTTGTTTTGTCACCAGTAGAATAGGGAGGGAGATGCTGTCTAATTTTGACCCTCATAAGTATTGGAATATGTTTTAACATGATATATATGAAAAAGTATGAATCATGGTATGCCAATACGAAGTTATGCTTGTTTTTGGTTTGTGTTTTTGTCTTTGTTTTTGGTTTTGGTTCTGCATTCAGACATGTGGATGCCATCAGTTCCCGTACGGGAAGAAGTTAAATGCAAATCAAATGCATCTAATTATGCATTCCTTAGTTAATAGATCAATTATGGTTTATAGCATAATTGGCTTAATGGTTTTAATGATTGTGAACAATGTGATGTATATAAGCAACTGTGGTAAATGCTTTAAATTGTATCTGAAGAAGCATGCAAGACGCATGTGAAAGCGCTTATACATCTTTTTATACATCCTTTTATCGATTGGAATAAAGAACGTTTGGTAGAAGACTTTGGTGTTCTCGTGGTGTGTCCTGGAAGATTTATTTTGTGATTTTGACTTTTGCATTTGCTACAGGACACTTTAGGAGGACAGTGGCAATTTTGTGTTACTTGTACTTTTGTAATCAAGCAATACTTGCATACACTCTTACACTTGTTACTTGCGCATTCTATTACTTAGTGACTACACTGCACTCTTTTGCTAACTGTCATACTTTTATATTTCTTTACAGTTACTGGGAGAGGATTACTGACCTGTCTGGTGGCGCAACCGCACCAGCCTATCGCCATAGGCTCTGCGGTTCACAGAACAGACACCTGCAGCTGTAATATAAATGAAGTAATATTGGAATACACATCTCCATAATATCAGCTAGTTTAATTTCTTACATACATAATTACATGTAACTTACTCAGTAGTGGGGCGTTGGGCATTTGCCGGGCCTCCTGGATCCAAAGGTTCAATTGGTCCTGCTTGCGTCTCTTCAGGTCCGCATGGTGGTGATGAACCTACTCACCAGTCCTTGGAATCCCTGTGGCACTTGTGAGATCATGAGCCAACCGGTCCCACGCCTCAGCCCTATATGCTCCCCACAGGACCTGGCCCTGCATGAGTTGGGCCTCATGATTGTGGACTAGGAGCCAGACCATGTATCTGGACTCCTCAACGCCCCACCTCTGTGCTTGAAAGCAACTACCCTCACCTACTCCTGTCATTCTGGCTGCAAGTCAGTTCTACAATTGTTTATGCTGTGTATTCCCACCTATGGGGCTTATATAGGCCGTTTTTCCCGCACATATCTGTGATTGGCCATTTTGGAATTGTATCAACTTCACAAAACCTGCTTTGTCTTGCTCCACTTTGTATTCATTCCTATATATTTGCTATTACTGCATTTGTAGGCAGTGCTGTTATGGCTTAGTGGTTCAGTACCTTGACTATGGTGTATAGTATCCTGGGTTCGAACTTGGCCACTGCTTTTTATTTTTTATGACTGTCTAGACAGGCTGAGGGGTGTGTCTGTGTAAAGGCAGTTTTGATACGGCTTGCTCAACGTTGCCCGTTGGTTAGCTTGTTGGTGCGGTGCGCAGCTTCGTGCAAATGGGGTACGCTGGTTTACGCCTCATTTGGCTATCAGCATGCATATTACGCTCAGCTCAGCTAGGGGTACACAGTTTCAGCGTGTTAAACCACTGCTCACCTATGGGCACTCATTTTGCACCTGTTAAACCATTGCTCACCTACGGGCACTCATTTTGCACCTGTTAAACCACTGCTCACCTACATGCAGATGCACTCACCTTGCTAAACTGTAGCTCAGCTATAGGCACATCTGGCATTTGTTATTATTTTGTTATCTCACATTTTTTCAAAATAAATGGACTATTTCATTACATTTTACATGAACTATGATTTTTATATTTGTACATGTTTGTCAGGGACTTGTTTTGTGCTTATTTTACTAAAATAACAATTGGTGTTGCGGGTGCTCGAACCATGCATGCCTGGTCTTCAGTCAACGTCTCTACCGCTACGCTATTGCTTTTTGGCTTACTTTGCTTATTTAGTTCTTATATCCTTTTCCACTGACTGCTAACTGTGGCTAAACGCCGGGCACGCCCACGCAAATCAGCTCACTCACGGGCAAACATCTTTACAATTTAAAAAAATATATGACATGTTCATTTATATATTTTATGTTCATAGTCTGTAGGGGCATGTGTTGTGTTGTGTTTATTCACATTTCCATGGCCTCTGTCGTGGGTGTTTACTTTGGGCAATTTTACTCTTCTGGGGGCGTGTCCGCTTGCAAGGCTCGGCCTACGGACACGCCCCCTACCGTCTTCCATAGACCGTGTTAGCCTTCGGTGTGATTCAGCATGCCCTCATGCATATGCATGACATGCTGACGTCACACCGTTTAACTGCAGTCTCCGTGTAAGCCATGTATCTCTTACACAGAGGCTTTGTGAATCCTGCCCAGTATTTGTTCAAAAGTTTTTTCAATTTTTGCCATGCTATTTTTTATGAGTAATGTTATGAGTTCTATAACAAATGGTCTGCAGTTCTTTTTTACAAACAACTTTTGCTAACTTAATAAAATCTTTAAACATCAAATCTTGTTTACTTTTCCAGTTCAAAGTAATAACTTTTCTGGTAATTGCAAGAATTGGCCAGAGTAACTGAATCTGAGATTTAGGTATTACATTAGGTATAGGACCAGTGAATATGATTAGTGAGTTAGAAATATGACAGTTATCAGACCATAAAGCATTTACAAAATATCTGAAGTCTTAGCAGTATTGAACAACATTTCTACATTCAATGAACATGTGAACCTAGTTGGCCTCTAGTAATTCATCACATTCCGAACATTTACTTTCACTGTTTTTGAGTATAAGATTTATTTTATGTGGAGTATTCTATTCATAAATTTTCATGTAAACAATCACCAGTATAATGAAGAAGAGGTACCATACATAGAATTCAATAACAATTTTTTGGATTCATCAGATATTTGTTCTCCATTAATCTTTACATAGTAATTCCAAAAATCTGAGTCAAACTTTAGAGTGTCTTCTCTTAGTATTTTATATGTAGGTGAGATACTTAATTTTTGATTATCTATCTTTTCAAGACACCTAATAAAAAGCTGAATCAAACTAGGTATAGATTCAGTCTCTAGGTTGATTGATAATCTCATTTTGTTTTCTATAAACTGCCATAATGAGTGTATAAACAACCAACTGTCGACTATTATCAAAACTACATAAAGAGTTTAGTGGTTTAATACACTTATTTTCAATAAACCAATGCCAGAATATCAAGTTATTTTCATTTACTTTTTGTGGCGCATTGATGTTGAAAGAATCTAGGCAATCAGGGGAGTATGCTATAGAGAATATAAGAAATAGAAATTGTTTAATGTAATTACAATCAATTATATTTTTTAAGTTATTAAATATTTGATTAATGCTGTAAGAAAAATGATCAAACGTCTTATTAAATAAACAAAATTCACGTAAAAGCCAATGAACTCTACTTATTCCATATTGTTCCTTAAATTGATTTTCTATAGCTCTGATATCAGTTATATGAATCTCATGTATTGTTGTCCAGCCAGATATATAGGTAGATGTGATCCAGTGTAATATTACAGTAATTATAATGCTTTGGAATAAAGATCTAAGCTAGGGAATGCTATCCCCATTACTGTTCCAAGCTCTAATGTGCCATTTATATGCAATCCTAAGTTTTAAGGGGAACCATAAAAATTTAAGTAGCATGGAATCTAATTTTTAAATACGTTTTTGGGAGGGAGTAGTATCAATAACTGTATATAAAACAAAATTTTAGGTAAAATTATCATTTTAATTAAAGAGAGCCTATCCTCCATTGTGAAGAACATTTTATTCCATCTTTTAGTTCACTAATGGTGGTTATTAAATTATTGTAGTTTAGTTTAACAGACTCTTTCCATGTACACTTTATACTAACACCCAAATATTCTAATACATCATTCTTCCAATTAAACAGGCTATTCTCTCTTAGGTTTTTGTTGATCTTTTTATTATTTAGTAATGTTTTGGATGTATTATGGTTACATTTAAGCCCTGAAATTCTTTCAAACTTGCTTAAGGTATTTATAACATCATGTAAAGAACCATCAATATCACCCAATGTTAACAACATATCATCAGCAAATAGGTTCATAGGTTCATAGGAAGGTACTAGGCTATCTGCCTGAAGGCATTTATAAGCCCAGCCGGAATGTGTTGGCTTTCGACGCCCCCTTACTGTGCCTCTGTCCAGGCAGTCTGTTGTATCTTAGGACAATGGTCATTATTAATTTGAAAGCCTTTTATATTTTGCTTGTTTCTGATATATGTAGCCAAAGGTTCCATTGAAGGAGCAAACAATAATGGTGACAAAGGTTAACCTTATCTAGTTCCTTTGAGAATTTCTAGTGGTGAGGATAGACATGATCCGACTTTCACATAAGCTTGTGCTTCACTATACATTTTCATTAATAAGTTCACAAAATCTGAGGAGAATTCAAAACCAATCAGAATTCTTTGTAGATAAGACCAACTAATAGAATTAAAAGCCTTTTCTATGTCTAGGCTGGTAATAGTTGTTTTTTGTATTTGCATGCTATGTCTATTAATGATAGTAATTTAATAATGTTATCTTGCACTTTTCTATGAAGAATGAACCCTGTCTGATCATTATGTATTAGATTAGATAATATTTTCCTTATCCTATTAGCTAATATTGTCATGAAAATTTTATAATCAGTGTTTAGTAATGAAATTGGCCTATATGAATCACAAGATTTGGGGTCCTTACCTTGTTTTAATATGGGGGAGATAATTGAGTATTTCCACAATGGGGGTGTTATACATTTTTGCTTAACCATAGTAAAGGCACTCATCATTTTCTTTATTATATATTCAGGAAAAATCTTATATAGTTCAGGAATTATTCCATCCAGTCCTGGAACTTTATTATCTTTTATTTTTTTATTTGCTCTTTTACTTCTGTTAGTGTTGTTTATTTAATATGTTATTTTGTTGCATTGACACCTTAGTTGTTATATTTTCTTGAATAAAAGTATTTATTACATTATCTGCCTCCAAAAGTGGTGTGTTATTATTTATATGTTAGAGTAGTTTGTGAACACTTCTAATATGCCCATTAAGTTAGACGTACTCTTAACTGAACCATCACTTTTATAGTTAATCTCATTAATAAGATTTTGATTGTTTGTTTTTTTTTTTTTTTGGATCTTACCACTATTTTATGTAGATATTTGGGATTTACAACATAAGATTGTAATTTCAATTATTCCAGGTTTATGGCTACCTTATGATTTAGAGCTTCTAAGTATTTTTGATTTAACTTAGCAATTTCATTATGTGCTACTTTGTTATTTGGTTTTGCATCCATTTTATCTTGTCTTTTTTTTGTAAGTCTAAAAGTTCTTTGTCCCACTCTCTCCTTTTTAAGGTACCAATATTTTATTTTACCATATATATAAACTTTAAATGTGTCCCATAGTATAGCATCAGTCACTTTACCATTATCATTTATTTCCATAAACATGTCTTTTTCTTTCATTATCCATTCCCTAAAGTTATTTAACTTAGTTATGTAACCAGGAATTCTCTGTAGAAATCTTAAATCATCTGTATGTGTAGTTAATGTAAAGTTTACAGCATTATGGTCCAAAAGAGGACAAGTCATTATAGATACATCACTTATTTTAGAGTATATATGATTTGATACAAAGACCTTATCAATGTTTGTTTGTGTACCAAACCGATAAGAATAGTGAGTATAGAATAAGGAATAATGTTCTCGTATGCCATGTGTATCTTTAAGGTTCATCTGGTTTGTAAATGCATTTAACTTCTTGGCCTGAGAGGTTAGTTTTATTTTATCATTTTTAGAAGTATCATTGCCTGATAATAGCAGTTAAAATGGGTCTATATCACATCAGCAAATGCTAAAAATAGCAAACTCTGATATATCAAACTTCAAAGTCTGAAAGCTGAAAGCAACAAAGGAACGGATCAATTAATTTTTTCACAGGGAAAATTTGCTGGGCTGTTCTCCAACCGTTGCTGTTTTCTCTACTGTGGTGTAATCTTGGAGTTGGTATATTTAAGTTGGAGGGGTGTGGGGGGCACAGCCCCCCAAATGGGGGGGGTGGGGGCCAAAGCTCCCACTTCCTTTTGACTGTATACTTTTTTTTTATATTAGCGATTTTTTTTTCCCTGGGAAAAAATTCACTGATCTGTTCCTTCGCTGTTTTCAGCTTTCAGACTTTGAAGTTCGATATATCAGCATTCGCTATATTTAACATTCACTGATGTGATATAGACCCAGTTAAAATCACCTGTTGCTATAATTTCCCTTTTTTGCATTTAAAGTAATCAGGTCCAGATATTTGTCAACATATTTAGGACTCAGTCCTGGTATTCAGTATGTATTAATCAAAGTATAATACTTCCTATTGATTTCCAAAATAACCATGCTTAGCATCCCATCCATATCTGAAATTGTATCTATAATTTATTTATTTATTTTATTTTTATTTTTATTTTACATTTGTTTACCGGGAAAGTCCGACTGGACACAGATCCGTTTTCAGTGGAGGCCCGGGGAGAAAAGCTACACAAATATTAGATTACACTATATTGGTTAACATTACCATTTATACAAAACATTAGTCAACATTAGTATGATATAAGACAGTATTCATGCAGACAGTTACACAGTTAGTTACATTACAACAGTAATATTTGCAAGGTACAGGATATTTTGACTCAGAGTACAGTATGTTGGTTGAATACAGATAAAAACAGTAGTTTGGTATGAGTTTTATTAGAGTATCTGCTAAAATTTGTGCAAAAGGGGTAAGACAGTAGAGAATAATATGTTTTACAGCTTTGTGTTACTAAGCTATTAGTGGTTGAGAACAATGGTGTTTATTTGAGTGAGTATTAATAGTAGTGAATTAATTTGGTCTAGCCTGGGGGAAGACATGAACATAGCCAGTTTTGCATAAAATGCGATTTGATGTTTTTTTTTGAAGAGGTAAGGTGAGGATGTTGAGGTTAGGTGACTGGGTAGGGGGTTCCAGGTTTTTGCAATGCAGCAGGCATAGAGTGATTTGCCAGCTTCTTTTTTAGTGCTTGGTGACAGTTATGTGTCTTTGTTGTGTTGATCTTAGGTTTCTGGAGGGAGTATAATGTTGAATTAATTGTTGCAAGGCTGGGGTTTTCAAAGGAAAGTAGTAGAGCTTATGGACAGTGGTGAGTTGGTTGAGTATAAGGATTTGAGGTAACTCAAGCCAGTTGAGTTGTCTGAGTGATTGGCAGTGATGGGACCTATGTGTGGCTTCATTAGCAAATTTGGCAATTTTGTTGTAGCATGATTCAATTTTCAAAAGTTCTGCTTGGTGAAGGTTTGTAAAGATTGGGGAGGTATACAGAACTATAGATAACAGATGAGTTCTAGCTATGGTGGCTTTTGTGTGTCTGGTCATGTAGTTGTGGTTTCTATAAAGGAGTCCGATCTTTTTATTGACTTTCTTGATTGTTTGAGAAATATGGATGTCATATTTAAGTTTATTATCAATTACTACTCCTAAGAGCTTGGTGTGAGGTGTAGGAGTAATATTAGTATTGGCATAGTATAAGCATTTTTCCATAGAAAAGGCGTGCCCCTTGTCTTAGTCTTAAAACATGAATCAGCAAGAATGGCATAGCCATTGGATGAGTATTTTTGTAGATCTTTTTTAATAGATGGGTTTCCTGGAAAAAGATGATCTGGGCTTTATGCATTTTGATATATTTAAGCAAACCAGCTCTTTTGACATTATTGCTCAAACCATTAATATTTAATGATAAAAATTTATAAGTCTTTGACTTTAATGTGTATGTTATTACTAACTGAAAGACCTTTCTTCCATGTTGACTTGAAATCTACTGAAATCTTACTTATCATGGATGCATAACGTGTATTAAGCACTACTTTCAAAAACCCAAAACTATTTGCCAACACATACATGATACATAAAGTTTCTGATTTAGTTAAAAACTAAACTTAACCATCCATCCACCACCTCTCCAATACTAAATGACACAAATATCCATCTCTGCTTAGGATATAGTATAAAAACAAAAAAGAAAAGCATTATAAAAGCAACTAAAGAAATCTGAATCCATGAAATATACATTAGAATGAGAATGTCCAATATATCTGAAGCTATATGAATATGTCACATATGATAATAGCACCTCTATATACGTAGATATGCCAGAAATACACATCAGATCAAAGTATGCATAAACATTAGAAGCTGAAGGTTAAGAAAATTGTCATTATTTCCAAGACTTTTCAAGAAACATCAGATAATTCAAACATTTTTGTCAGTCATCTATGTAACATACTTCAGGTAAGGATCTGTTGAATATATATATATATATAACATTTATTACAGCATAACTATTATATTTTGCAATTATACACATATTAGTTATATGTAGTAACAATATCTATGTTGACGTCTTTAATCAGAAAGGGAGGAGAGAGAAAAAAGGGGGCCTCACAACCCTCTGTTTAGTTACTAAAGGTTTAGTTATATAACATAAGTCTGATGTTAATATGCATAATACATTCTCTAATGTAGCTCCTAGTTCACTTGATGTCATTTAGTTACAAATAGTGTCATTGACTCTGCAGAATGTATGCATCTATAACAGAACATAGGCATTTTCAAAGGAGTTAAACACTTTTATCAGAACTAATTATTTACCATTTAAAGTATCTAGTGAAGGATAATAGAATTTCAAGAGAAAATAATTCTAAGTACAACCATTTAACAAATTCAAAATGTCAAATTATGTCATTACTGTTGTTTCCTCAAGCTGCAGCTTCATAAACTTGTTAAAAAGTATCTAAATAGGCTCATGCACAACAGAAGTTGTTTCTAGTGAAGAAAGAAGCATTTTCGGTGGGAAATTCAGATCCTGAAGCATTTAGAGTTTACAGAAAGCAAAAAAAAAAAAAAAAACCACAAGTTGCCTTGTCAGTGCATGTCACGAATCTCCACAATGAGAACAATAACACAGACCACCAATTTCTTCACAAAACATCAACATCATGAAAAAATTAATCCATTCATATAAAAACAGCTATTTAGAAGTAACAACAGCTGCCTCAAATCAAAAATTTTATTATAACATTTCAATCATTTAGCAACCATCTAGTGTGTATATATATATATATATATATATATATATATATATATATATATAAAACTTATATTTAGCTATCTATAAAACACCATTAATGTACTGTATTAATGTTTAAATGTATCTGAACAAAGAGTCTAAAACATCTAGTTAGAAACATTAATCAGAAACTCCTTGTTACCCCACTACTGACCCACTAGAAAAAATACACTTTGGTATTAAGTCAAATTATACTATTACTGAAGAATCAGAAGACATACATAATTTGTAGTTATTTAAAAGGGAATAGTATGTAAATTACTTATAATGGAGAAAAGAGAGAAAAGGACCATTGGTAACAAAAAAGAATAGGAAGAAAGAAGAGAGAGAAAAATGTTATTTAAATACTTAGTACTATATGTAATTAGAAGAAGTAGATATAGACAGGAAAAGAGAAAGTTAATAATAAAAATGATTCACATTACCTTACAGCATAGATGCTTTCCAGATTCAAATATATTATGATTCATAAACCAAAGCATTTAAAATTAGAAGGAATTTATTAATTTGTCCTTTAGTTTCTTAGTTTTATTTGCTCCTTCCTTCACAGACCATCCATTTTTTGTTGCCTGTCTCTTCAAACTCTGGGATAACCATTTCTTCTGTGTTCAACAGTATTTTCTTCTTTTGGATAAATTCTACTGCTTCTTCTAGAGAATCAAAAATCTTCACTCCTTCTAGCAAGGTGATTTTATTCTTGCAGGAAAAAGAATTTGAGCTTTAATATTGGATTTTTTCAAGGATTTAATTAGAAGAATGCACTCCTTTCTTCTGGATATGACTGCACAGGAGTAGTCATTGTCAAAATGAATAACTTTTCACCCATCTTGATACGGGAATTAGTCCAAGCTGATTTCAACACTTGATCTACTTTCAAGGTCTTCCAGTTTCTCAATCAGCCTGGTATTTTGTTTCAGAAGAAATTCATTGTTCGTAAGTTCATAGGTAGGTACTAGGCTATCTGCCCAAAAGCATTTATAAGCCTAGCTGGAATGTGTTGGCTTTCACCGCCCCCTTAGATTAGTTCCCTGTGCCTCTGTCCAGCAGAGCCACTGAAGTGATCCCAGGGGTAAACTTTCTGCTTCCCATCCACTCATCAAGGTTTCTCTTGAAGAGTGTTAGTGAGAAGCTCTGCCTAATGTAGATTGAAATCTTGTTCCAGAGCATGGGAAGTCTCTGGGACAGGAATCTATCCCTCCAGCACGTCCTATTTATTGTTGTGATGAGGTTTAGATCACTAGAGCGTGTAACTCAAGGGGATATGGTTTTCTTTAGGTGGAATATGTCCATCAAATCTTGGTTGGGCATGGCCTTGTATGTCAGGCAGAGATCACCTCTGAGTAGGCAGTATGTAACCGAGTACAGCTGGAGTTTCTTCAGTTGAGCTAAATAGGGTATCTGTTTTAGGCCAGTGATCCTTTTGGTGAGGTACTTCTGTGGTCTTTCCAGCTGTTGCAGGTGTCTTGTAAGGTACATCCCAAATGGGGTGTTGTACTCTATGATAGGTCTGATGAGTGATGCGTAGAGGGGCACATTGACCTCTTCTGATCTGGATGCAAACCTTTTTGTGATTAGGTGGGCCACATAGAAGGATTTTCTAACCACTCTGACAATGTGATTATCAAAGGAGCATTTACTATCTACTTGGGTCCCCGGATTGCTTATTTTGTCTTCCATATTTAGGGGGCTACCACTTATGTGGTAGTTTGTGTGTACTTTATTTTTTTAAAAGGGGATGCCTATGCACTTTTTGGCATTTAGCTTGAGGCCATGGTTTTGACACCAGGTATCTGTCTCAGTGAGACCCTTTTGGAGGATATCTGTGTCAGCCGGAGAGTCAATTATAGCCCCTATTTTGCAGTCGTATGTGAACTTGGTCAGCCATAGTCCTCCTGTGCTTGCCTGTACCTCTGAAAAGTATATGTCGGACAGGAGGGGTCCTAGGACTGAGCCCTGGGGAATGCCACTTATAACCTGTTTAGATGTTCATTTTATGTTACTCTAGTATCTAGGTCAGTTACTGTTTCCTCTAAGGCAAGAATCTGTTCAGATTGTTTTTTTTTACTATTCCATTTAGAAGTTACAGTGGTTTACTGCATTCTTGTTTGATAATATCCATTTTGTTTTTGAATTTGTCCATTTTCAGTGTTATTGGATGTTTGTTATTATACGATGTAGTTCTTTCTTCACTGCACTGTCCTAGTGTGGGTTCTTTGAATTACTCATCTTGAGATCTCCAGTAGAAAACTTCTTGACAGGAATAATTAAAAAATTCTCTTGACTATGTATTAATTTAAAAAAATAATAAAGAGTCTATGTTAATCTAAAGTATATTTCCTGTCAGGATATTAAAATCTAAGCAGAGCTATGGATTTCTGCTGCTATCAGACTGGCATTTGGGTCACAACCTCCTACACTCGCTCTTCCTAATTATTTAAAAACACTTGGAATGCTATCTGTGTGTGCAGTCTGTTAATTCTGCAGATGTACTGTGGTCCCTGTGTGTACTTCAGAAATGTGGAATTTTTTCAAATTCGTGTGGATTGCATACATGGGTCAGTACACCAATGGGAAAATACATAAGAAAGAAAGAAAAAAATGTTGAAAAATTGATAAATGGAGTACACAGTTTGTGTGATATATGACATGACTTTCACACTTGTCAAGAAACTCGTAATACAAACTATTTCATATAAAACACACCAGAGTCCCAGATTTTCTATATCTATATATCTATCTGTCTGTTTATCATCTACCTACCTATCTATCTATCTATCTATCTATCTATCTATCTATCTATCTATCTATCTATCTATAAAATTGTATTTAAAGTTTGTTAACCTGGACTAACCTAAATTAGTTATTTTTTTGCACAACGAAGGCCATAAACAAGAATAAAACATAAACTTCTACAAAAAGAAACTACAGCAACAAATCATTATATAAATGCATATAGTATATTTATTTATTTATTGTTTGTTTGTTAACCAGGTGAGTGGATTAGTACAAAACCCTTTTCAGCTACAGCCCAGCCCTAAGGATAGACAACAATAATATAGAACAAGCAATTATTATTTGAACAAAACAAAACAGTGAATACTTTTCAGTTGCAAAATACAATGAAGTACTGTTGGTAACAATACACAAAGGAAAATAATTACAAAATAAACACACTTAGAAGTATATATATAAAAAAATTCTAGTCAGCATTATAGTTAGAGTTGAAACGTTTACCAGTATTTCTAAAACATTTGCATATGCCAGTACTATGTGAGATTTCAGCTTTTCCTTGTAAAGATATACAAAAAAGATACTGGAGGTATGTCAGCTTATGGACAGATACCCCTCTTTTCCCTATCAGAGTGGATGAGCTGGCAAAAAGCATCTCTTCCCTGCCTACTTGGTTCCTCTAGCGCCCAAGCTGCTATTTGAAATCTTGCCATCTGGGTCCTAGTTGGGTCTCCTTCCCTAGACATTATGCAGTACTATTTTTCATTATTCTCTTGTTTTCTCTATATGGTACATGGGTGTGAGATATCATTTAACCGGACAAACGCTCCACTGTCAGCTCTGATAAGATATCATTAAGCACAAAGGGGCTTACCCAGGTAAAAATAAATATTCTCCAGACCAGTATCAGTTTTTCTAGAGGCTGTGATTGCTTTTTGAACTGAATGAATTTCATTTCTGAGCAATCATCTGATAAACTAAGAAAAAATATGATCTATGTATTATTTTTTTTGCAGAAAAAAAGTATGTGGCAGTCTATAACCTCAGCAAACATCAATAATAATGAATCATGTCAGGTTAAACGTGAATTCAAGCATTACCTGACAGTGAAACACTCATGGCTCAAAATCAAAAACTATGTGCTCTGTGGAAGTTTAATATAAAATAATATAGTTGGGATGTCATGGTGTATGATGACAAAAGTGATATGGAAGCACAGCATCAAAAGAAACCTCATTATCTTCTGAAAAAGTTCTCTTGTGAACAACCATTCGTATAATGAGAAGGCCATGCCAGGACAGAAAACATGTGGCAGTAATACAGTTCTATGTACTCTTTCATAAAATGATTACACTTTTACCACAGGCTGACTGTACTGCAGCTCTTACCTCATTTGACACATACAGAAACTGAAAATAGATTTCTATGGTATATTAAATAAGGTGTAGTTAGAATGACCATAACCACATCAAGACACAGAGCTAAATATCACAAAATCATTTGTCACTTTTGTTGATGACTACCCTAAATGCAAACTTTCATGAGATATGTGAAATAAGAAAACCCAAATTAATACAGTAAGATAATTTACTGTGCTATCAGGATATTGATTTATAGGCTCAAATCATAATATTTTGAGTCTAAGGAAAAAGGCATGTTATTGAAACATGTTTTTCTCCCAAGCAGATTAAACTGTTCCCTTACTTTAGGGCAATGTAGTGTTAGGATAGTCATTATGTGAATGAGAAATGGCTATCCGCACTATGTGCATTTCTGCAGCAAACGAGCAACTCATAGAGGCCATTTACACTAAAACACTATGGTTACAAATGAACTCAGGCAAATGAAGTAATAATGAGATGTAAATGAGAACCGATATAAATCCAAGTATGTTAGTAAGTTCTTCTCCTGCCTGTTTGGGATTCATAGTCATAATTTCACAGGTTTCCATGCCATCACCATATTCTTCTTTGAAATCCATGAAGATGCATTCCCTTGCTGCTAGCCCTGCTATTTCCTGGTGTCAGCTGCTTGTCTTGGCCAAACCAAATTCTCTTGCCCTCAAAGGCACTCATTGGCCAAGAAGGCTGAAATATAGGAAAGGAGTTGCTCATTACAATTTTGACAATCAAGAATTCCTTGACAGGTTCAGAGTGGGTAGGAAAAATGTAAGACTTTTACTGAGTATGTATGACCACCACAGGGGCACTTGGGAGATGTGCGGCCTTCACATCTTTGTGGATACTAAAGTATGCTTAGCCCACTTACCATGGGGACCCTCCAAAGACAGATTAAGGACATGCTGGGTATCTCAAAGACTTCCGTCTCAAGGATACTTTAACAGTTCCAGGATGTACTCTCAGCACGTGTGGATTGGTACATCTATTTCCTGGTGCTACCTCAGGACTGAGATGGGACTAGGGCGATTTTTACAGAGTGGCACATTCCCTGAGGTACTTGGTATGATAGATTGCACCAATGTTGCAATTAGGGACCCATCTAGTCCACCTGGGTGGGGAGGGAGATACCACAATAGAAAGGGCAACCATTCCATCAACTGCCAGGTAGAATGTGATACTTAGAAGTGCATAACCAATGTATCTGTCCAGTATCTGCACAGTGCATATGATATCTGTATCTGGTACATTATCTCACTCTAATACCTCTTCCTGCATGGTGGAATACCCAGTCATCATTTCGCTGGTAAGTGGAAAAATATATGTTTTCCTTTATATATTTAATTAGTTAGTCATGGTAAAATGGATTGCTTAATATTAATCCACTATTTCTTTGCCCCCCCTTCTCTCTTTTTTATTTCTTTCGGGTGATGCTGGATATCCATTGGAGCCATGGCTCATGACACCACTGGAAATCTAAGTGTTGCTGTTGAAGATAATTTTCATACACCCTTGTCACTGATACATATTGTCATTGAGACAGTCTTTGGCATTTTAAGAGTCATTTTAGGTGCCTGGATAAGTCTGGTGGTGCCCTTCAGTATGATCCAGGATGCAGCATGTTTACTGCATGTTGAGTTCTGCATAACATGATTATGCACCAGTTTGGCTGTGAAGTAACCCATGCTGTCACCACAGCTCCCAGTTCCAGTCTTACTTTCACTAATGATGACCAGTCAGCAGCAAGGGCAAGGGATTCAATGTGGCAGGCTTGTGCCTGGCATACAGCTGTGAAGGTAAAGAGGTGGCATCTAGTCCAGAACTATGGCCACAACATTCAGGTTAGAGATTCCTAGCTTGTAGAAAACACACAGATTATAACTGATGGATGCAGTGATATGTGCAGGCTATGCTCTGTTGCGTATCTAACTGTTCACCAGATATATTATTGTTTACAAATATGCCTGAGAGCTTACTGACACATGTTCGGTGATGTTGCAAGGTATCATATAAGGAATAGGTACATTTTTTAAGTTTTTTACACTAAATTATGCTTAAGTGATTTGCATAAGTATGCAACTATTGAAACTCCTTAAGTGGTACATTTAATAAAATGTGTTATTTCAGCATATATCATGAGTTCATACCTTGCACTTGAATGAAAAATGTATAGCAGTTTTTGATATTATACAATCTTTACTCAGTTTTAACTATTAAATATCTTAAATGCATTATTTTCCTTGTTAAGGTACTATACATCAGATTATTTAATTTTGTCATGCAGAAAAAGTTGCACCCTCAGGGACTTCATTATTTGTGCAGTGCTGAAGGAGAAGTGGCAACAGTGCTAGTATACATGGTATGATGCTGATGTAATATTTTTTTCTTTTTTTAGGAGTGTTTCTCTTAATAGTGTGTACTTGTTTTATGTTGTAAGTAATTGTCAGCTGTCCATCAGTAATTGATAGACCATTAAAAGTTTAAATCAGTGAAATCTGAATGTTATGATGCGTAGCTTTCTTTGCAGAGATTTCCTTTAATTATAGGTTCATAGGTTCATAGGTAGGTACTAGGCTATTGGCCCTGGGGGCCTATATAAGCCTAGCCAAAAAGGTTCCCTGGGTTTTGCCGTCCAAGAAAATTATTTTCCTGTGCCCCTGTTGAGCAATGCTGCAGAATTGATCCTCGGGGTGAATTTTCGATTTCCCATCTAGTTGTCAAGATTTTTCTTAAAGAGGGCCAATGAGGATCTTTGCTTGACATGAATGGGTAGTTTGTTCCAGAGTATGGGAAGTCCCTGGTACAAGAATCTCCAGCATGTTCTGTTTATTGTGGTGACAAGGTTTATGTCCCTAGAGTGTGTGGTTCAGAGAAATTTGGATTTCTTTAAGTGTAGCATATCCAACAGTTCTGGGTTTGACATAGCTTTGTATGTTAAGCAGAGATAGCTTCTGAGTAGGCGATATGCGGCGGAGTAGAGCTGGAGTTTTTTTAGATGGTCTGCGTATGGCCTCTCTTTGAGGCTGGTAATCCTCTTAGTGAGGTATTTCTGTGGCCTTTCCAGTTGTTGTAGGTGTCTTGTGAGATACATGCCAAACTGGGCATTGTACTCTATAATGGGTCTGATAAGGGATGAGTAGAGAGGAACAATGACCTCCTTTTTTCTAGAGAAGAATCCTTTTGTGATGAGGTGTGCCACATAGAAGGATTTCCTGACTACTGTGCCAATGTGTTTATCAAAAGAGAGACTACTGTCCACCTGTGTCCCAAGGTCTTTTATAATACTTTCAGTATTTAGTGAGCTACTGCCTATGTGGTAGTTCATGGGTACTGAGTTTTTCCCAAAGGGGATGACAATGTACTTCTTGGCATTGAGCTTGAGGCTATGACTTTGACACCAAGCATCTGTCTCTGTGAGGCCCTTTTGTAAATGTCTACATCATTAGGTGATTCTATTATGGCTCCCAGTTTGCAGTCATCTGTGAACTTTGTTAGCCAAAGACCTTCTAAGTTGGCCTGCACTTCAGAGAAGTAGATGCTGAACAGGGGAGGACCCAGGACTGAACCCTGTGGTACTCCACTCATCACTGGTCTGAAGTCGGACTTGGAGTTGGCTACTTTTACTGCATGGGTTCTGTCAGTGAGCCAGTTGGCCACCCATCTTGTGACATAGGGATTTATGCCCAGTTAAGTGAGTTTATCCATAGTTCCAGAGTGAGGGATGGTATCAAAAGCCTTGGCGAGGTCAAGATAGGCTGTGTGCACTACCTTGCCCTAGTCTACAGCTCTGGTGACTACTTCAAAGAAGTCAATCAGGTTTAGTAGACATGATCTACCTTTTACATACCCAAACTGAGTGGGGTCCAGGGTTTGGAGGTTACCTATTTCTTTGTTTATAAGCTCCAAGATGATACGTTCCATGGCCTTGTAGACCAGGCTCATCAGGCTAATGGGGAGGTAGTTTCTGGGGTCCATAGTGTCACCCCCCTTTGTGGAGTGGGATAACCATCACTGTGAGCCAGTCAGTAGGCACATAGCCTGTGGTGAGGCTATGATTGAACATGGTACTTAGGTGGGGTGCCAGTTCATTCTGTAGTTTGTGCAGTACGCAGCCTGGAATGTTGTCTGGTCCCAGCACTGCTACTGAAATTAAATACATGAAGGTGCAAAGCTTAAAACTGTGTTACATTCTACATTCGCACAGCCTGCCTTGTTTTTCCATTTTTTTAATTCAGCAGCAAATTGGATTTCAAGTTAAACATTGACATTTCTGTATTAATGTCAAATTGTAAGTACCTGAAATGTCTAGCCAGAATCACAGTATGTCAAGGTCAAATGTGTCATACACAATATCGCCTAAAATTTGGAAAGTGAAGGTACATTTGATCTTGAGGAGGGGCTATTATGTGAGCTGGAGGTTGACTTGCTGTTATACCTTTACATACATGATGCAGGTGATTCTACAAACACTAATCCCACAGTGCTGCAGGACTGGGATCTTGAATGAGAGGTTCTGCTATGTCTAGATAAACATTGATGTTGTCTGTATAAACTTTTTTCTTCTTCTTCTCTTCTACTATTTCTACTACCTTCTTGAGAAGCAGTTGTAGTGTGATGTGATATGGCTCCATGTTTCTTAATAGTATCCCATCTTCTGCCCCTTTCAAAATTAACTCCTGTTTCAGTTTAATAAGACCTCACCACTGTATGAATGGAGGTAGACATGGATACTTGGTGTGCCACCATATTACAGATCAATGTGATCATGGCATTATCCCAAGGCTCTGCCATTTCCACATAATGCTCTATATCCTCATGTACACTGTACTCTGACCATTGTTAGCTGACTTTCTATGTCAGTGCACTGAACCCTAACAATATCACAGCACATTTGCTGCTGGTCAGTCAATACTTTATTATGTTTCCTAGGATAGCTGTGAAATATGCGCGTGCCAGGAACCTCTTTTTAAAGCTGTCACTGTGTACACTGTTACCTCTGAATTTCTGACATCATCCAGATGGTGTTCCTGTGGATTTGGTGATTGTAGAGGTGCATTGCTTTAATCCCTGTCCACACGTAGTGTAATGTCACCACGTACTTGATGTTCTGATCCAATGACACTGCCTGCAGAGTTACTAATGCAGAGGGGTGTGAGATCCTGCCATTAAACATGACAACTATGTGCCACTTTCCTAAGGTTGTCTAATAGATATAGTTATGTTATCATCATCATCATCATTAGCCATTCTTCTACTTATATGTTTATTTCAGCTGCTGAAAATTAAAATAATTAATTGAAAGTATTACTGCTCAGATACTGGCATTCGCTGCTGTATGTTGTGTAATGAGGTGTGGAAAACACCATGCATTTTTTATTTAATGTCATTATAACATAAGTAGAGGGTTTACTGTTAATAGTAATTTTGTTTGTTACATGTAATCATTCCATTTCTGCATTCAGTTCTCTATATAAATATGTCACTGTTGTCAAATCAACCTTTTTGAGAAGATGTCTATTGATGTTGCAGATGTGAGTAGCAGCAGTGTCCACACCATCTCTGATTAAGCCAACGCCATCATCTGTCTCACAGTCATCCAAACAAATGGAAATAAGGTATTCCTCATTGGTTGTTAAAGGGGTAAGTGTAGGAGTCCCCACCCCTAGTACTGATGCAAGTAATTGCATTCTGCTTCGATTTTGCTCTGGCATGTCCTACCTTATCATTGTCTCTCTTCTTGCATTGTGTTAATCGGTGGTTCCTTCCATCAATAGCACTTATATCCATAACCACTAGGTTGCAGGACTTTGCAGTCTCAGGTGGTTTGAGTCCCCTTTCTCCAAAAAGGCGTTCGCTATATGTCCTAAGCACTGCCATGAGGATTGGGCTCTCCCCATGGCTAAAATTGTCCTTTCTCTGTCTGGATCCCTGCTGCTGCATCATTAACGTACATAAAAGAACATACCAAAGTTATATACTGAAACTTTTGGTACAATCATCAGCCGAACAACACAGCAATGAAAGCATGTCTGCTTTCATCACAAAAAAAAAAAATATATTACTACAAAACCAAAAAAATTGTAATCAAACGAGCAACCAAATAAGAGACAAAGTAGATGGACACAGTTTATTCACACGATTTTCACAAAAATGAACGTTACTAGAGGTAAAATTGCGTTTTTGTTTTGCCACTTCTTCAGATACAATAAACCAAACTAATCATCTTATTTATATACTGTGACAATGTTCAAACTGGATTTGCTATTGGGCAACCAATTACATACATTAATAGTAATGTGAGAAATTTAAAATCAACTCTTTATTAAAATTACTGAACTCATCCGTAAAAATAAATTATATTTATAATATACCTTTTCTATTAAATAAAAAACTTCTTAAAATCTTGAATTAAAATATTATTAAATGAATATATATCAAATATATTTCAATTTTGTTCACTATTTAAATATTCTATTATAAGCACAATACGTTACTACCCTCTAGTGGAGACATAAAAAACAACATATCAGATATGATGTTACAGTTTAGCAGAGCTAAGCTTTAATACTGATGTAATAGACAACATGTCATTTAGTCCGGGTTCCTTAGTGGCTTCTAAAATTATTTGCCAATATAGTTCCCGGTACTCTAATTTAGCTTCCCACATACCTTCCCGGATTTCTTTTGGCACAATTTCCAGAACAAAAAAGAGAAAACTTGCTTGTATACATGTTAGCTTATGACAATACAATGCATTTCTGGAATTGAGCTTACTGATCTCATAGTGATGTTCATAAATCCTGGTCCTAGGTTTACGTTCTGTTTTTCCAACGTAAAAGGAAGCACATTCCTTACATATAACTAGATAAACCAAACCACTGCTATTGCAGTTTGCATACCCTTTACTCATAATTTGTCTTTTTCTACTAGGAATCTCAAATGAAGAGGCATTCAAAATATGCATGCATTGGGAGCAAGCTCCACATTTGTATGTGCCACACTTCATATGAGTGCCAGTATGCCCTTTTCCACCCATATACTCAAAAAAATTTTTGAAATTCATCCCCCTTCTATTAGTAAACTGTAAATGTCCTATAACTGTTGGTGTAATATCAGTAATTTGCATAAATCTGTCCCATTCCTGGGTAACTACCCTTCTTATAATATTTGAATCTCCATTATAATCTAAAATGAATGAATCTTTTTTCTGATTTGTTTCGTTATGGGAGACCACAGTTTTAATGGATGAGGGTTCACTTAAATCTTGGCCCAAAATGGGCATAAACCTACCTTTCCTACCTTCACTGACTTCTTTAATTAACTGCTGTATTAATTCCATTGGGTAGCCTCTATTTTTAAACATATCACTAATATTTCAACATTCCGCTGTATAATCTGCTTCATTTGAAGTCATTCTGCTTACCCTAACTAACTGTCCCTTGATAAGAGTTTTCTTTTGAAAATAGGGATGCCCACTGTTGAAGTGAAGGTACGAATTTGAAAAGGTTTTCTTTCTAAAAATTTTGGAACAAAAATTTCCGTTTTCCTTTGATATGCTAACATCCAAAAAATGAAGAATATCATTATCCATAGAATAAGTAAAATCCAAAAAATTAGTAGTACCTTTTACATAATTCAAAAATTCAAAGAACTTTTCCTTAGAATCCATCCATAATAAACAAATGTCATCTAAAAAACATTTGTATAAGGACCAACATCCCTTAAATTGGCTATTGAGAATATATTTGTGTTGCCACCAAGAAAGAATTATATTTGCATACGTGGGGGCACAACTTACCCCCATCGCCACTCCTTTGTTTTGTTTGTAAAATTCTCCTTCAAAGTACATGAAATTGTTATTTAAAACTACCGCCATTAGAAGGAGAATATTATTAAAGTCATTTTGTGGAAAACTTCCAAAAGTTAACATATATTCTTCCAACCAATTTAAACCTATTTCATGTGGAATACAGCCAAATAAGTCCACTATATCCATTGTAATAAATATCAATGTATCACTGTATACTTCAGGTTTCAACAGCATCAAAAAATCCCATGAATCTTTAAGAACTGTGGTCCCCTGCATGCTAAATCTTTGAGTTTACTATCGAAATATTGAGCAATAGGTGCTGTAATAGCACCCTCTGAAGAGACAACCAGTCTTAAAGATGGATCTACTGGACATTTGTGAACTTTCGGAATACCAAATACCGAAGAAACCCTGGGAAATTTGTTATATAAAAATTTATGTGTATCAAAATCAATGGAACCTTCCAATAATAAATCCTCCAGGATCAAATGAATCCTTTCGGTAGCTATGTTAACCTCATTAACTGAAGATGAACTGTATTTGAAAGAATTGTGAAGTTCATTTTTCATTTTGGATTCATATTCAATACTATCCATTATGACCGTACCACCCCCCTTATCTGGTTGCATAATTCTAATGGTACAGTCAGATCTTAAAGTGTCCAAATATTATCTTTATCTTTCCTTGGTTGTAAGATTTGAAGGTATCTTGTGTTTCAAAACTGCCTTTCTAATTTCCTTTTCCATAACATTTTCCAAATTTTTAATTGGGGATGTAATGGGGGGTTAAAAATACTTTTTCTTTTTAACATAGATTTTGGCATGGTATTCATTCCTGAATTACCAAAAAATATAGCTAAATTCTTTTTCCTAATGAATAACTTGAGGTCAACAATAGTTTTTACTAAATCTGCTTTCCTGGATGGGATAAATTTAAACCCCTTGGAAAATAATTAAAAATGCCCTTGATCTATTATGATATGACTGAAATTGAAAATGTTATAACCTTTAAATGTATGAACTTTGTCAAACACAACTATTGAATCATCCTGATGATCCGTTATAATCAATTGTTCATTCTCCTTTTGTGGTAATAATTGTTGTAATTGTAAAAAGTTTGGGGTTTGTTGCGGATTCTGTTGGACCTCCTGGGTAAAGGGGGAAATGGTTGATCTAAAGGGAATTCACCATCAGTGGAAGACTGGACAAAATTATTGCCCATGTCCCTATATCCATCTTGGTAATTCTCCTCAATCAAATTATCACCATCTAGTTCTAAAAATCTTTTGAAAGGTTTGGGTTTAGGGTATGCAATACCATCCCTATATTCTTTTAAATCCCTTTGTAGTTTTCCTTGTTTCATGCACCAGTTATATACTGAAACTTTTGGTACAATCATCAGCCAAAAAACACAGCAATGAAAGCATGTCTGCTTTCATCACAAAAAAAAAAAAAAAAAGATATGACTACAAAACCAAGTTTGATGACACAACACACCCATATCCATATACACATGAAAAGTCCCAATCTAGCAAGTTAAAGTTCTGCTGTATTAATCTGTGCAACATCAAAAAACACATTTATACTAATATTGCAATCACTTTACTAACAGACTTGTATCCTTCAGCTTAACAGTTTCTTATATTCATACTGTCATTTTTCATTCAGAAATGATACTCAAAAATCCCACAGTAAAGCAGCATGTATCTTGACACAACAATACATTGTTAAAAATGCAGTACATCAAACAACAATCGTTTCAAATTATGCACTTCTATCGTGTGTAGTATAATCACTAAATGCCATAAAATTTATTTCCAAAGTATCTTTCACACCGCCATTATGACTACTTCCATATACATTTCTGGTGCTACTATCAAAAATTCCCATTCATAAATGACACTCATTTCATCAATATTTACATGAATCATCCATATCTCCCCATCAGATCAATAAAAGACATGCTTCTTCTAGTAAATACTATCGAACATCCATATAAACTGCTTCCTAAAAAATGTCTTCCTTTTTTACTATTTAATGCTTACTTGAAAAGGTTAGTGGTTTCCCAAACCATTTCTCGCCTATCTCAAGTGAACACAATTTAATATGGCAGTCGCAAATGTATTGACATAACTTCAGTGTCATTTATGTTATGTTGTATGCAGTTTGGCCTTAGTTATGTTTATCTTTATAAATCTCCGTAATGTGTGACTGTGTAAGGCAAGAAATCCACATTAGCAGGCCTCAAACAGTCATAAACAAGCTGCAGAAAGCAGTGGAGACTGCATTAGTTCCCAGCAGACCTCAGCTGCCCACATGAACAAGTGAAACACCTTAGTAATAAAAATACATGAATGGCATTCTGCATGTCTTTAAAAGACTGAAGATAGTCAAGTTTTAAAAAAGTTCACGCATACATTTCTACACCTTGAGTAGCAAGCATCTCAGGTAATTTTATCTACTTATTCAGATAATTAAACCCAGTAATAATATTCTCACCATTTCACTTAGCGATTCTTTAGCTGCTTCCTAAAACAAAGGAGAAAAATGCAATCAGTCATTAATTTACTAATTTTCTTTACTGCAAAGTGTGGAAGAAAAACAGGAAAAAAAGAAGCACTATAGCCTTTAAAACTGTTAGTATTGTAAACTGCATAGAAATGGCATTTCTGGAAAACACTTTCACATTTACTTATTCAATACAAATAACTTGGGATTATTCAATTTGCATATAGGTATAGAGGCACCTTTTGCGAATAACCACTACTCAATTGTGGACCTCAGGATTATGATTACCACCTTTAGCATCAATTGTAGTAGTCTGTAGGTGAAGAGGGTGACAGGTGTTTCAGGTGCATCTTCAACCTACAATCTGAGCACCATGTAACATATAAGTGATATGTTGTCCAGCTGCACTAAGCAAAATCAAGCACAGAGCTCACTCTAGATGTTACAGTTCCGTAAAAAAGTGTAATGAGCAAAGCACTTGTAAAGAGACCAAAGACAACAACATTGGTGAAAACTAGTTTTTCATCGTCTCAACATTTCATTTCCTGATTCTTTCACTACTTCTAAAAACAAAGATGGAAAATACAATTAGTCACTAATTTTATTTGCCGCAAACCTTGCAGAGCAGCATACTGAAGTCTGTATGGAAGAAAAACAGGAAAAAAGAACTGAGACACAAAAAGGTCAGGATGTTTAGAAATTATTTTATACCTAAAATGTAATGTTTGTGCATTATCATGTCATTGAGAATGTTACGCTGTACATGTTTGTACCTGTTGGGATTATAATAACTATGACAATTTCAATGTTTACATTAGACACAGGTCTGACAGTTGATTAATGGTGTTGCAAATATATACACATGACATATATTCTGGGGTCATAAATGTCATGGTGAAGGGTTCTAAGAGGTATATTATCTTGTGTCTTGTGCACTTGGTAGGTTACACTTAAACTGGTGTAAGAAGAGGGGAACAAGTGACCCTAATGATGGCTCTTTCAAACAATATGAGATTTCACCTAGAACAGTCATATCAGCATGTTTCCCTGGATCCAAGTCTAAGGTGGTATTTGCCAGGAAATGTCTTTTGGCCAGGAGAACTACATAGCCTATATGGGCTTACCATTATAGGGCAAAATGTGAGAGGTCAGATTTGATGTCATTCAAGTGACACTCAGGAGCAAGATGGGTTTTGGTGGGTTAGACCCTGGCAATTTGAAACTGGATCTGTAGATGTTTAATTTCACTTTACACATCTGGAGAAAGACAGAGCTTGTGTGAAAAAACTGAAAAGTACCATCTAGATGTATCTGGTCTTACCTCTACATGCTATAGTGTTGCAGTAGAGCTGAGTGGCCTAGTGGGCTAATTCACTATGCTGTAGTAACCAGATGTCTAAAATGGGGAGTGGTCTTTCTCCTGATCTTGAAGTCTCTCAGAAAAGACATGATCAACAGATCTGAAGATGCTCAAAAGCCCCCTGGCTGGGTGTTGCCCTGATGGTGTTTATGCCAGCAGGTGATAGAGTCACCTCAGCTTGTCTGCAAAGAAAATAAAACTCTGTTTAATGTATTCAACAGCTACTCAGAGGACTCTACCATCTATGACACTGGGAGTCATGACTGGTAAAGTATGTGTTGCTGATTATGTAGCTCTTTTGTTAGACTTCAATGGTTAGGATATTTCCAACTGATTCTCCTTCTGGGAGACTTCAATGCTCATGGGAGAAACAATGGAGTATCTGAAGGGGAGTGATTGGGAGGGATGTTGTGTGTCTCTTGAACCTGAATGGTCAATTGCTATTGGGCTTCTGTATTAGTTGTGGGTAGTCCACAGTGTATTGCATGCACAAATGCCTACTCATAAATGTCTTTTTTGACCAGAATGTTGTTATTGACTGACATTGTAGTCTAGCTATCTAACCTCAATTTAAGAGAGATGTTGAGCTCTCATCTAATCACTATCTGGTAGTCACATAGGTGAAAAAGAAGAATCACTTGCTGTACATACCTGGGCAGTCCAAACCTGTAGAGTGGGTGTCCTGGGAATGTATAGCTGATGGTTCTCTGCTGATGATTCTTTGCAGGATTAGCTTAATTCCCACCTCTGGAATAGTTTTTCCTGCTTACTGGGCAGGTCAGGCAGCCTGTATTAATCCTGTACACACTGAGGCAGTGGCAAGGAGCTGTGGAAGGATAGCGGTTGCTAAGTGCCATGATGGCAGTATAAGGACCTACTCATAAACAGCAGAAGTGGTGAAGACCATCAAGTCAAGGAATGAGACCTTCCATACCATGTTAGCTGTGGGAGTGTGGGGCTTGAAATCTAATAGGCAGCAACATGAAAAGAAGGCAGCAACTGTAGCAGTCACAGAAGTAAAGGCCCAGTTATGGGAGATGTTTGGTGAGGCCATAGATCATTGCTTTCAAATGACCTCAAAAAATGGTTTGGCAAATGATACAGCAATTAAATGAAAAGCAGGACATTGTTCATGTTGCTCTTTACAACTGAGTGCAGACACTGCTGGGAGGTAGTAAAGGAGGGGATGGAATCTGGCTGAAAATGCTGAATGTGTAGTTTATTACTGGAGTGTAGTAGTTAGCATGTCTTTTCAGTTTTGGGTGGAAGATGGCAATAGTTACTCTAGACAATTTAGGGTGCAGGGCCAGATTTTCAAGAAGTGGAAAACAAAGATGCATTCCAGTTACAGAAGGATCAGACAATGGCTACTCGTGGGCTGTAGTACCTCATAGTCTTGTCTTTTTAATACGTTTAGTCCTTCTTTTTTGCTATTGTCAGGAGCTTTAGTTGTTATCTTAGAATACTCATACTAAAGCGTGTACCTCAGGCAAGTGGCTTATTCAACATGCTGCAGTCACGTTACTGCAGAAAACAATGTAACACACATTCTGCTGTTATGACCTTGCACTATGATGGATGTCTGAAAAAAGCAATTGACGGATGACTGTTCTGATGGGAACCCTTATGAAAAGCTGGATAAATGAACCATTCTCCCATTAGTATGCAATATATAATGCCGGTATATTTGCATACTCTGTCAGTAAAAAGCAAATCAGAGTACAGGCAGTGTGAGGGCAATTTAAATGGTGATGAAAATAGCATGGCACTGTATGGTTAGCATGTACCTCAACTTAGACCTCTGACAACCCCTGACAACTCCACCAGTTGCTGGGATCTTACCTTACTAGTTAGCTCATTTATCTTTATATTTGGCTAGAACATCTCACTATTCCATTGGGTATCAGAGTATTTTCTGTGATGCCTAATCAGGGGGAGAGAGAGCTGGTGAAATATCATTGCTTCTATCAAGCTAATAGTCTAGTAAAACAAGGGACCAGATTCCAAAAGAGTTGCTCTCAGTGTAAGTCTGCCCTGATTCCAAAAGACCTCATCTCATTTACTATGTTGTAAGTCCTATCTGTAAATAGAATTACTATGGGGACCAGATTTCAAAACACCTGCTCTCAGCCTGCTCTCAGTATAAGTGTTCACTTACACTGAGAGCAAGTCTTTTGGCATTAGGGCCAATGTCATTAGGAAGTGCCATTAAGAAAAACAGAGCATCCAAATTAAGTGTCAGTTTCTGGAAGACTATGCTTTATTTAGATTAATGCAAGGGGCCCATACCCAAATAGCCCCTTGGTACAGATCACAGGCAAAGTGCATGCACCTCATATGTAGACTGACGACTACTCCTAGAAGAAACTAAAGCATGAGCTTTGGCCCATGACTGAGTGTTTACATAAAAGTGTAGCAATACTCACATTTGACCATACTTGATTTAACCCTTCACCATTCCAGTTAGCGTCACATTTGTTGCATGCAAGCCCACCTTGCTTTGAAGTGAACAGACATCTTGAAGTTCAATTCTCAGCCTGCATTGAAAAAACCTGCCCCAGTATGCTGGAAAGGCAACTTTATATAGCAGTTCCATCTCTGATTCAGAAAATGTGATTCAGTCCTAGTTGAGGAATAGCGAATTATGTCATTGCCCTTGCATGGACATTGAAGGGTTGTGGGAGTTAACCACATGGTCATGTGGTTTTTGTGAACCTTAGAAGACTTACGTACCCTAGTGTCTTCTGCAGATGTGTTATATCAGTAAGGAGACTCATGTTTGCTGCTGTGTGCCATTTAATCATATTTGTTGAGCTAGAGTTGGTGAGTCTATTCAAGCTGGACACCTGACCTCATCAAGGATGTGTCTTGTGTTTTCCCCATTTCATGATTGTCATGCACGGGGTATTAATGCATAGCTGAACTTTAGAGTGCATATGCTTTTTTGTCACTTGGATTGCATATTTGTTGTTTGTAGATGTTATACTCTTGGCCTCAAGTGGTTGTGATCTGAAAAGGGTGCACTATAGCAGTCTGTTGTTGACTGAGAATATTTTCACATGGCAATCTGTGCCTCTAAATCAGATATTATAGTTCTGTCTTTGAAATAGTGGATTGAGAAGTACAAGGTAGAGGAGTCCATCTACCTCAGTGGAGAAATTGAGGTATCTTGCGGTCTTGTTCATCAGGAGGGACAGAGGGTATCAACAGAGAAACAGACAGTTAAGTAGAACAGCAGCTCTGCAGGTATTGTACTAGACTGGGGTGATGAAGCATGAGCAGAGTCACTATTTTTCTCAGGATTCAAATGAATTTCAAGGCAATTGAGTATAGTGACCATTTGGCCTTAGACTGTTCATCCTTTCTGTTGGAGGGCTTGATCAGTCAAGCCTAGGGTAAATATGGGGTACCTATTTAAATATCTAGGTCCATAATGAAGAATGTTATGTGTCATACTGTCTAATCTCCACAGGTGGGAGATGTGCTGTGTAATGAATCTGTCTCTCCAATCATTTTATTTATCTGCAGGTAAACATTTAGGTCCCTGGTTCTGACATTTAGAGAACTATTAGATGTGTGGAGATACATAACATCTAGAACAACAGGGTCTCTATTAGCATGAAATGCAAGGCATAGAGACCCTCCAGAGTCTATAAATACTGAATGAAAGTACAACACTTTCAGTCGCTGTTGGTAGCAGAGGGTCTTTAAGCCCTTAATCTTCTTAGTTATGAACCCTTGGGCTATTTCTAGTTGTTTGATATGTCTAATGAGGTACATCCCAAAATAGGGTGTAGTACTCAATAATTGGTCTAATTAATACTAAATATAAGGGAATAATAACACCTTTAGAATTTGATGATATTCCTTGGTAATGAGCTGTGCTAATATAAGAATGTCCTGACTACTATTGTCACAAGATGGTCAAAAGAATTAAGTTATTAACCTATGATCCAAGGTCCCTGACAACATTTTCTTGTCAATGTGAAGTACTGTCTGTGTTGTATGTTGAGAAGTGGGTTTTTCTATAAAATGTGTCAAAATTTCACTTTTTTGCCTTTATTTTGAGTCTGTTTTCAGTATACCATCTATTTTCATGTGTGTGTTCTTGCGGAAAGGTTAGGATATTAGAAGGGGCTTAACAATAACTCCCAGTCTGCAGTCATTTGCTGAATTAGTGAACTAGAGGTCTTGATTTCAAATCTGGAGATCAGAAAAGTAAATTCCAGAGAGTGATCCCAGCACTGTGCCCTGGGAGACACCACTTGTCCCCTTCATACTTCCTGATAAAGTACCTACTACTGCACTGTGAGGCTTCTTTGTTTTGAATGGTTTGTCATCCATGTTCAGTCTCTGTCACTATGCTCAGCAATGGAAATGTATTTATTTATTTTTCAATGAGTAGATGGGATTGTATGAAGACACCTTTCTGCCTAACCCTAAGCCAAGGCATACAGAAACCATAAAGTAATTAGAATATGGTATGAGTGAAAAAAAACTCAAAAAGGGTAAAGTGCCTCAAGGAAGTCAAAATCAGTAGATCCAAAGCAAGAACTCAGAGGCAAGCCACGGCAATCGAAGCTGACTTTATTGTAAGAAACAACACAGAAGACCAGGTCAATAGTTAGCGCTTTCACGTCTCTTAGAACGCTTCATCAGACAAGCATCTCTTTACTTCTGGAAAAACTTAACATCCTCTCTCTAAGCTCACATTCTTTACAGTGGTTTAGAAGCTATCTCGAAAACAGGCAACAAGCAGTGCTTTGGGAGAATAACCTATCATCCTTACTCCCAGTAAATATTGGAGTTCCACAAGGATCTATCCTTGGACCCCTTCTTTTCTCATTATTTATCAATGACCTTTATTTGAATGTGCCACAAGCGACCTGCATCCAATATGCAGATGACTCAACATTGATCTGCTCGGCTACAGATGCTCCCTCTCTCCAGTCCATCACCCAAACAACCTTTCATAATGTTGAAATATGGTTTATGCAGCACTGCCTCCTCCTTAACCCCAAAAAAACAAAGCTACTTCTCTTTACTCCTACTAATAAATCTCCTACACCTTTCTTCACTATCTCCTCTAATAATGCCACCTGTATTAACCCTGACAATACCACTCGACTATTAGGTGTAACCATTGACAACCATCTGAACTTTGAGGAACAAATTAACACTTCTATTAAAGCTGTAAATAAAAAAATTGGGACACTCTATAGAATTAAATCCTTCCTTAACCCAGCAGCCAGAAAAACCATTGCACAGACCCACCTGCTTTCCACCCTTTTTTATGCTGCAGCTATATTTACCACACTTTCTAAAAATAACATCAACAAACTCTCTACCTGCTATAACAGTATAGCTAGATTCATTAATGCTACTCCCCTCAGAACTCACCACTGTCACAACCTTAAACAACTAAACTGGCTAGAACTAAAGAACCACCTATTGTACCAACAATTACTTATCATTCATAAAACTCTTCATTTCCCCGGTAATACTCTGAGCCTGGCAAACCTTATTTCTCCATACAAGAACCTAACCACACTTCGTTCTGCAAATAAGTTCCTAGTATCCATAACTAAATCATAATATAAAGCTGGGGATGCATTATTTTCTAATTCCATAGGTAAACAATGGAATCAACTCCCTCATAATATAATTATTCTTGAGTCTACCTCTCTGTTCAAAAGACAAATCAAAGAACATCTTACTTCACATTGGCTATGTCCCTGTACCAATCCCGACTGAAAGATATTCTCAATACAACTAAATTTTTTGTCCCCTCTCTAAGCCCCTACCTGATGCCTTCTGGAGATGAGAGTTGAATCTTAAGGTATGCCTTAGATTATTTTATCCTTAGTATTTACTTCCTATTATGTTTTTTGTAGAACATGACTTATATGTTTTTAAATGTTTTTGCTATCCTCTCTTGTAGTAGATGACTGACAAGTTTTCAAATGTTATTGCTTTTCCTCTCTTGTACCATTTAGAAATCTATGTAGAAAAATCTTTTTATTATTGTTATAATTTGTTGCTTTTATTGTTACACATTACTGTCATTTTACCTGTACTGGAGCTTTTCTCCCCGGGCCTCTACTGTAAACGGATATATGTCCAGCTAGACTAGCCCAGTCAACAAATGTAAAATAAAATAAAAAAAAAATAAATAAATAAAAATCTCTCTTGTTACAATAAAGTCAGCTTCGATTGCCATGGTGTGCCTCCGAGTTCTTGTTTTGGAATTAGAATATGGTACATTACAGTCATATGTTTTGAGCAGTGAAAGAAAGTGTGGGATCACAGGTACAAGTTAAAGAAATAATGCTCAGGACTGCTAGAATCTCTCCTTAACAATGTGAAGAGCTCAGAAATCCAGATCGATCTTACAGTGGAACTGCTTCTTCTCCAGACTGAAATGAGTCAGTTGAGGTTGTTTGTGTACCTAGGGATAATGTGTATAAGGCATTGCCTACTGAGAGATGCCACACTGAAAAATGTTATTTCTCAGCTTGCCTAGGAATATATGGCAATTTCACAGGATGAACTAAGGACTGTTGCTGAGGCTGGGAATGCTCATTCTGCTCTGCCTAACTTGATATAACTGTGACACTTACAAGGATAAGCAGCTTGGAAAGCAGATATGTAAATATATGAATGGATGGATGGACAGACAGACAGATGGGTGGCTTAATGGATAGCAATAGTAACCTTCATTAAATACAAGCATAAGAGATCCAGACACAGAAATAAGTTTTCTATTTGCATTTACTTGGAATACTTGAAGTAAAACAAGATTTATTCAATATTGACCACAAAAAACAAACGAAAACTTGAAAAACTGATAAAAAATAAATGAATAGCGAAACGCAACTGGAATGCACGAAAAACTTTAATACAAAATTAACACTGAGCGCTTTCACCCACCACAATGCAGGTTTCATCAGAGTAATAACATTAATGGAGCAGCTTGTCTTATATAATACTGTCTGACCAATAATATCAATTCATCAATTAATACCATCAATTAAGAACAAACGTCAATTAAGAAATTATTATATATATATATATATATATACATAACTAAGCAACTTGAAACCCTTGTTGTCATATTAATAAAACTTAAATTATAAAACTTGAGTTATGAATTATCAAATGTAAATAAATTTAATGTTAATAAATATACAAATAAATATATAAATAAATATGTATAAATAATTGGATAATTTTTAATATAATTATAAGTATATAATAAATATAAAAATTTTTAAATATTTGAACAAATGCCACTCTCTCTACTGTATTTAATGATTACTTTGTAGCCATCTTCTTTTTGTTTTCTGATTACCTAAATAAATTTAAAAGTAGTTACAAATCAACCCCCTTGCCATAGCTGCTGTGTATAACTATGATTTACACTCTCACCAAAAGTACTGCATATAGGCATTTATTCCTATACACTACAAATATAATGGGAAATTCACAAAGTGACCCTTTCACAATGGAATCCTCAAGATAAATAAATGGTATAACAAGAGGATAAGACTGCTTGCCATACATAAAATATCCTCCTCCCATAATTACAAAAGGGATATAAAACACATAAGAAAAATCATGTACTCTATAAAAAGTGTACATCAACCATCAAAATGAAAAGTCCTCTACCACAGACAATCACAAAGCCTTCTTTAACTATATCAAGGAACTCATGTGTAACACTCAGTACTATCTGATGCTAGCATCTAATTGTTCCATTTATTCTGAATCCACGATCATTGCTAATATCCCTTCTGAAAAACTCATGTCCAGTTTTACCCTGCCTACTCATCCCTTACTCCTCTCTCTTGTCTAATAAATTACAGCTCACATCAAAATCTCTTTATCAAATCCTATGCACACTATCAAAACTAAGAATACTGCCTGAATGTGTCCAGAAAATGCACCCAGCTGTCTGCAGCATAGCTTTGCTCACCCCTTTCTGAATTTATCCAACCTTAGCATTTCCACTAGTTATGTACCAGATGTTTGTAGAACTACCATAGTGGTATCATTATATAAGGATGGCCCTTGCACAGTTCCAAGTAAATACCAAGCTATAAGTGTCAGTAGTATCATCTAAACTCAGGAAGCATTTCACAGTAGAACTTAGAAATGAAGACACAAGCAATTTTCAAACTCTTAATCCAAATTAATTGGTTTAGTCAAATGCAGACCCTGCCTATGCAGTCTGACTAATTTCTTCCGCATAGTCACAAAAGCCACTGATGAAGGATACACAGTCCACACTGCTAATGGACCTGATTAAACCCTTATATGCAATCACCCATACAGAAGATTGCAGGTGTTATTGGCAAGCTCATCAACCCATACATAATCTGCTGAGTAACCTGCTGGCTGATTGAGTAAATTGCACAGTAAGTTTTTGATGTTCCTCTTCTACACAATCTTTACAACTGACATACAAAAATTCACCCCAGGGATTGCCTCTGTGGTTCTGCTTGACAGTGGTGAAAGCCAAGATACCTTTTTGGCTGGGCTTGTATAGGCCCTAGGGCCGATAGCCTAGTACCTACCTATGAACCTAGGAAGGTACTAAAACATAGGTTCAGCATATTAATAGTACTCCAACTATACTTAGATCCAGTGCCTGCCACTCATTTACACTCACTGGGAACTGTGGGAGTGTCCCCATATTAATCCACAACCCTTTATATCGTGTCATATCCTGCAAGATGGAAGCCTAGAACCTCTCTCCTGGTCATCATAAATAAAATCATATTTCAATTTTTTTTGCAAATTATAGTTTCCCATTCTGTGTCTACTGCTGGTCATGATGCATGCCTAGATCACTAGGAAAGTATATTGATCAAACCTAGTACACTCGTTTTAGGTGACTTCAGGTACTTATCCATTAGCTAGCAAACCTAGAGAACTAATAACAGATATGCATAGTATTTTAGGTTCTCTGAATGCTAATCCTCTGATTTAAACTGTGTACCTCTCCATCAGAGGTAGAAATCATTCTTGTCATCATCGTTACTATCCATACCTCTCAACTGTCCCTGATTTTCAGGGACGTCCCTGATTTTGACTCATATTTTAGCTCTGTCCCTCTTAATCCCTCCTAAAATTAGTGACTTTTGGAGGAAAGGTGGTGAATTACACTTAATGAATAATGACAATAATTAAGAGTTACAGACTTGTTTTACTTCAGAAAATGTGTATTAATTCATATGCTTTGATTCTGTCAATGTTTCAAGTTAATAGCACTAATATTTTAAAAGTGTCCCGAATTGTCCCTGATTATTTCTTGACTTGTCCCTGATTCTGTTGAAATTTGTCCCCAATTGGTTGAGAAGTCTGTTACTATCATTGCCAATGTTTTCACTCCTCCAAGTGTCTCCTCCTACCTGATAAAGTTCATCCACCAGAGTGTAGCTTTCTCTCTTAGAACAAATGCCACTCTCTCTACTGTATTTAATGATTACTTTGTAGCCATCTTCTTTTTGTTTTCTGATTACCTAAATAAATTTAAAAGTAGTTACAAATCAACCCCCTTGCCATAGCTGCTGTGTATAACTATGATTTACACTCTCACCAAAAGTACTGCATATAGGCATTTATTCCTATACACTACAAATATAATGGGAAATTCACAAAGTGACCCTTTCACAATGGAATCCTCAAGATAAATAAATGGTATAACAAGAGGATAAGACTGCTTGCCATACATAAAATATCCTCCTCCCATAATTACAAAAGGGATATAAAACACATAAGAAAAATCATGTACTCTATAAAAAGTGTACATCAACCATCAAAATGAAAAGTCCTCTACCACAGACAATCACAAAGCCTTCTTTAACTATATCAAGGAACTCATGTGTAACACTCAGTACTATCTGATGCTAGCATCTAATTGTTCCATTTATTCTGAATCCACGATCATTGCTAATATCCCTTCTGAAAAACTCATGTCCAGTTTTACCCTGCCTACTCATCCCTTACTCCTCTCTCTTGTCTAATAAATTACAGCTCACATCAAAATCTCTTTATCAAATCCTATGCACACTATCAAAACTAAGAATACTGCCTGAATGTGTCCAGAAAATGCACCCAGCTGTCTGCAGCATAGCTTTGCTCACCCCTTTCTGAATTTATCCAACCTTAGCATTTCCACTAGTTATGTACCAGATGTTTGTAGAACTACCATAGTGGTATCATTATATAAGGATGGCCCTAGCACAGTTCCAAGTAAATACCAAGCTATAAGTGTCAGTAGTATCATCTAAACTTAGGAAGCATTTCACAGTAGAACTTAGAAATGAAGACACAAGCAATTTTCAAACTCTTAATCCAAATTAATTGGTTTAATCAAATGCAGACCCTGCCTATGCAGTCTGACTAATTTCTTCCGCATAGTCACAAAAGCCACTGATGAAGGATACACAGTCCACACTGCTAATGGACCTGATTAAACCCTTATATGCAATCACCCATACAGAAGATTGCAGGTGTTATTGGCAAGCTCATCAACCCATACATAATCTGCTGAGTAACCTGCTGGCTGATTGAGTAAATTGCACAGTAAGTTTTTGAGGTTCCTCTTCTACACAATATGTTCATAGGAGGCCACTAGACTAATGTCCCTAGGGCCTTTACAACCCTAACCATACAAAAAACCTGTGACCCTAATTGACCATAATTAGATGGTTGTTGTTAGCAGAGTGATTCTGTGATCAGCACAAAGTACCCCTGTCCATGGGAGACATAGGTGCAACCCCCAGGGTGAATTTACAGTCACTCATCCAATTGTCAAGATTGCTCTTAAATAGTGTCATTGAGGAACTCTGCTTCATGTGACGTGATAACTTTTTCCAGAGGAGTGGCAATCTCTGAGAGATATATCTGTCTCAATAACATGTTCTGTTAATGTCACAGGCTAGGTTGAGATCCCTGGAAAGAGTGACTCTTGTCCCATTTGATTTGCGGGTGGTCAGTATTTCCATTAGGGAAGATTCAGAGACTGCTTTGTGGGCTAGGCACAGGTTAACTCTCAACAGCCTGTTTGATACAAAGTACAATGACAGGACTTTCAGTCTTTTCATGTAAGTCATATTTTGGAGGCCCTGGATTCTCTTGGTTAGAAACCCCTGTGGTGTCTCCAGTTGCTGCAGGTGTCTGGTGAGATACATACAGAAGGGAGCATTGTAGTCAACTAGTGGTCTGATAAGGGTTGAGTACAGCAGAATTATAATTTCCTTAGTCTTGGATGTGATGCCTTTATTTATGAGATACACAACGTAGAAGGCTTTCCTTACCACTATGGGCACATGGATATCAAAGTTTAGATTGCTAAAAACCTGTGTTCCCAAGTCTCACACTAATGGGTTTGAGCTTAGAGAGGTGATATCTATATCATAATTAGCATATGCTACTTATTTGCCAAATGGGATAATGAGGTATTTTTTGCATTTAGTTTTAATTTGTGACTTTGGCACCAATCATTTTGTCTGTGTCAGCCCCTTCTGTAATATATTTGCATCACTGGGGGACTCAATGATTGCACCCAGTTTGCAGTCATCTGTAAAGCTGATAAGCCACAGGCCATCTGCTTTTGCCTGGACCTCAGAGAAATAGATTCCAAACAGTAGAGGGCCCAGCTCAGATCCTTGTGGTACCCCAGTGGTAAGTGGTCTACTGGTGGAGGGGGGCTACCCAACTTTGACAGTGTGCGTTCTTTCAGTGAGTCAGGTGGCTATCCATCTAGTAACATATGGGTTGATTTTGTCAAAAGCCTTGGCTAAATCAAGATATAGGGGTTTGTACTGCTTTGCCCTAATCCAGGGCTTTGGTGACATTCTTAAAGAAGTCCACCAGGTTTAATAAGCAAGATCTACCCTTGACAAAACCAAACTGGGTTGGGTCAAGAGTTTTAAAGGTCACCTATGCCCTTGTTGATAAGGTCCATGATGATTTTTTGCATGGCCTTGCAGATAAGGCTGGTTAGGATTATGGGTCAATTGTTTTCTGGGTCGGATGATGGGCCCCCTTTGTGCAAGGGGATTACTATTACTGTTCTCCACTCTGCTGGAACAATGCCAGTGTCTTTGCCAATATCTGAAAGCCTTGAGGAGACAGGTGAAGGCCATATCTGGCAAAGCAGCATTGTCTATCAACTGTGTCTGCCCAGGCTATCAGATATTGGATCCTCCTGGACTGACACCAGAAGCTAAGCCAGTTGTTGAAATCAATAATTTTTGGTCTGCATTGGGATCATCCTGGGTGAAGGTAGAATGCTGCTTAGGGCTAGGGACATACCTGTCTGGGACAAATAATCTGAGAATTCAGTCCTGTCTCTCTTCAAAATGTCCAGAGAGGTGCATCTCAAGTCATTCATTCCAACATCTATTATGACAAAGTCATGACAATAATTGCTTCTGAGTGACTTGAGTGCATGAGTGATTTGAAGGATCCTGGCATCTGACAGACAACTGACTGTGACCTTTCCTTGTCCAACCTGGTGAGGGGGACATCTGTGTGTCTCACTATTCAGTTGCCTATGACTAGGGAAATAGGTTTTGAGGTGTTTTGCATCAGGGGGTTAATTGTTGAGACACTGATATGTGTGTTGTTATGTGTAGTGTTGGATTCTGTTCATGTATCAGTATGTGTAGGTTGTTTGTTCTTGGTTTCTGGTCTTTTGGTTGGCTCTTAGTGAGTACATCTGCATATGAGGTTGTATGTGTCTTGAGCTTATCTTGCGTGAGTGGAGAGGTATGTATGCCGACAACCTGTTTGATGTGTTGTTTATTGTTACGTGAGAGGACTGATTCTAGTTCATGGTATAATTACATCTCTCACATACTGTACTTGTTTGCTTAAAGAGGAAGCAGTTGCTGGTATATATGTGGCAATTGCTACATTGCTTCAGGATACCCATGTCAATCAGGCTGGTTGGATAAATGTTTGGAAACTGACTGGCCACAGTAGCAGGTAATTCTTAAGTACTAATTTGTGAGAGGGCAAATTAGGTCAGCTATTGCTCTGGGATTAACAAGTGGACTTACTCTATAGAAAATCAAGGATGAAAAGTGTGGGGACACTTTTCAGTGCTCAGCTGAGTTGCCAGTAATGCAGAAGTGCACAGGTCTGTTGCCTGTTGAAGCAGGGGACCTGGGAGGGTTTCCTGGACTGGTTGCCAGGGAAAAAAATAGTTTCTAGGTGTTTGCATCTATACAAGGCACTGCAAACCCCTGTTGTGCGGTGTGCAGCTAGGAGCAAACATGAGGCATATATACAGCCAAAATGAAACAGTTTTAATGTAGTCTGCCAGTGGGAAATCACACAATGATCCTTCCTCCAGCAATCCCGGTGGCTTATTTAGGAAACACTATTTCTTTAGTTCATACCTTGCTAAGTACATCTCTTTTAAAATTGACTCTGTTATTGGAGGTTTTGGTATCTTTGTGGACAACGAGCTGCTCTTTGAAAATCGTATTTCAATAATAGTCAGAAAATCATTCTACATGACACAGTTTCTAAATGCATTTTCTGTGGCAAGGAATACAGTACCTCTTCCATCTTGTCCCTATTTAAAACAATTATTTAGCTAGAAAGGCACTTAAGAATTCTATATTACTGGACTGAGTTCTCTGAGCTACCCTAATAGATTAAAACCAGTCTCATGGCCCTTTGTCTCATATTGGCTCTATTGTGGTAGTCTATGCCTAACCTTATACAATATGAAAGTCCCTAGCCCACTTGTTCATTTGCAGTAGACTGGCACCATAATGAACACTCATGTTTATGAACTTAACTTTCATCATAACATAAATGAAACATACTGTTCTGATAGATTTGTAGTGTAATAAATCAACTACATATGGAATAGTCTTTATCTTCACATCAAGTCATCCAGTAAATTAGCTTCCTTTAAGTCAAATCTGAATGACTGCACTAGAGTTCATAAATGTCACTGCCTGGGATATATAACGTGGATCTCCTTGAACAGGGCAACTAATGCTTCCTAAGTATACTGAGCTTATGCTGGCTAAGCTTCTTGGTGGTAATCTAGACCATAGGCCTACAATAGACCTGTGAACCAATGAACCTCTGAGCAACACACACACACACACACACACACACACACACACACACACACACACACACACACACACACACACACACACACACACACACACACACACACACACACACCTGAAAGGCATTCCAGTTTACCTATCATTCATTTATTTATGCATGTGCATGTTTTATGATTTTATGACCAGAATAGCAATATTGGGCAAAATCCTTTTACAGAGCTGACCAGAATGTAGCCACCAAACAAATAAAGATTTTATAACTAAAACAAATGTTTTTGTTAATAAAGCAACACATAATCATGATTTCAAACAAATTGTATGACACGATAGTAAAAATCAGAGGGGGTTCAAAGCTTTTGAACATACACTAAACAAGTAAAAGTAATGGAATAAACATCTAAATATTGTACAAAACAATTTTGACAGTGCTTGTCTACAACCAGATAAATGTTGTGCAAATGACTATTGAACATCCACAATCACAATCCTTTTCTATGTAAGTATACAAAGGAATATTGCAAATGCCTATTTCCCAAAATAATTCTAGATAAATCTTTGGATAAGTACATCTTGGTTAAATCTAGTTTCTAAATAATCATGTTGATTCATAAAAATTAATGGGTATAACTTTAAAAAAGTCCTGTTTCAGAAAGACATTTTAAATCTGTGGCAAATCTAAGTATTTTTGGTGCATCTAGGGGTATGACATGACAAGTCTTCTGACAGCACAGAATATATAGTATAAGTGTTTAAAATGGTTAGTGAGCTGCAATAACATAACACATCTACATACTATTCATGATATATAAATGAGTGTGACAAAGGAAACCTTTCAATATTGGAAACATTGTACAAATGTAATATATACAGTTCTATTGGCAGAAACCTGCCCCTGGCAAAGCTGTGGAAAAAGGAAAATATTAAAAATCGATCAGGATGAGGGTATATAATTTGTTGAGTTATACTTAACACCAGTTTGCACCTCAACTTTGTGTGGATACTAGAACTAGAACTATTAGTGTTTTACTTAATTTAGTGTTTAATAACATTTTTTTCAATTTGATTGTATTATTTACCAGCAACTTTCAGGGGTAGCCATGGGGATGAAGGTAGTACCTGCATTTGCCAGTTTGGTTATGTGTTGGTGGGGGACACATTATTTGGTTACCTTTCCTTCTTTGAAATATGTATCTTTTTATAGGTGATACATAGATGATTTGGTTTTTATTTGGAAGAGTAGCAAAGATGAGTTTCAGGTCTTTGTTGGTATATTGAATGATAGCGTCAGTTGGTTGAAATGTGAGTTGGGATCCATGACACTATTGTTAATTTTTTAGACATATATTTGTTTATGGATCCAGTTTTGATGAAATTTGAAAGTACTATTTTTAGGAAAGGGACTTTTAGCAATAATTACTTGTACTACATGAGTTATCATCCCATCTTCATGAAATTTAATATTTTTGAAGGGCAGCCTATTTGCCTAAGTTGTATTATTAGTGATACAACCCTATTTTTTTAAGTTAAATTATTAATTGACTTGTTTTGTAAAAGTGGTTATCCCAGATGGAGGTTACATGAAATTTCTAAAGAAGTTATATCTTTAAGAGACATTAGATTTCCACCAATTCTTTTAGTTGGATTTATGCTGAAAGGGAAGGATTCATGTGATGGTAACAGAAGGAATTTGGCCTTTACTGTTCGAATGAGTACAGAAGGGGATTTGATAAACAATATTATTAGGAGTAACTAGAGGGTTATTTTAGGCAATAGAGACCTTGCTCAAGTTGTTGGGTCAGAACCTAATTTTATTTGCAAAAGGACAAGGAATTTAAAAGCATTATTAGAGTATTTGAAGGAGTTTAACTGTGATTCTGCCAAGGGAACATTTGGTACGTTTCCATGTCATTCTTGCAAATATTGCAAGATCATTTATTCTGGTAGTCAGTACTGCTTTGATTATATTGACTTTATTTTTGAGGTTAAGGGTAGATACAATTGTATGACTGAGGGTTTGATTTATATGGCTTTTTGTGGTGGCTGAGTTTTTATGTTGGAAAGTCCACTAAGACATTTAGTTCTAGGATTGCTGAACATGTTAGGGCTATAAAAAACAAAGATTTTAACAATGCACTTGTCAGCCATAGTATTGACACTGTTAATTTTTAGGAAATTTTATTTTTTTGCAGTTCAGGTAGTTGATTTACTATTTTTTACAAGTCAATTTAATAAGTATTCAGAATTTTTAGAGTTAAAATGGCAAGTTTTATTGTGTGCTAACACAGCACCAGGGTTGAGCAAAGCTATATCAGTGAAGAGTTTATTGAAATATTTAAACATTTAAACTTATGTGACTTTGGCACATGCACAATGTATATTTTTATGTGGTTCTTTAAGATGTTATTGATTTGTTTTCTGCTAGAAATTCATTGGTTGGTGTATTTTTGATGTCATAGTTTGTAAATGTTTAACTTGTCAACATGTTTTAATGACTTTATTTTGAGCAAGTTCTTTAAGTAAATAGAATGAAAGTGCTTAATTGCATGTTTTTATTTAATTACAGCTTTTAGTTTCAGCATCCCTGGTACTGGATAAGGTTTTTTTTATTTTTAAGTGTGCATGTAAGTTGCAAGTTGAAAATATATATATACAAAGACCTGTTCTGCTGAATACGTAGTTACCAGAATGACTACCTTATCAATTTTATCATGGAATGTTAGCAAATTCCTACTATTGACAAAAAGCAATGAGTACTGAATCACATTAAGAAGTCTAGGGTGCAAAAAAACAATGCTACAAGAGACACATTTGGATAAAAATGAACATGTGAATTTGGTAAAAAAAGAGCTTTAGAATGGATATTCAGAAGAGCAACAGGAACAAAGGCTAAGGGGGTAATAATGCTGATTTTGACAAGGACTGCAACAGTGATAGAAAAAGAAAAGGAAATGTAATATTGATAGATGTGTGGTCATTAGCAGGGAAGAAGGATTAAACAGCATGTATTTATATTCACCCCTTTCCTATTAGTGAGCTTAAGAGAATTTGGGGATATATATATATATATATATATATATATATATATATATATATATATATATATATATATATATATATATATATATATATATATATATATATATATATATATATATATATATATATATATTGCTTTCAACCAGGAATATTTCTATAGATTGTCACAGAAACATGATTTGCAATAGTGAGGATTTATCAGGGAAATCTAGAAGGAAAATATACTAAAAGAGGATACATTTCTGAATAAATATATAAGAATATGTGACATGAAAAATGTGAATTTAATCAGAGGCAGAGACATAATTTACGTATTATTCCCCAAGGTACAAATACTGGAATAAACCAGATAGAAGTTACATTTCACAGAAGAGTGGGTATTTAATTGAAAGCTTTGAAACAAATTTGGTAACTATTTCAGATTATGCAACAATGAAGAGTAAATTAAAGATGTTGGACAAGGAAATGAAACCTAGACATTGGCAATTTCCTACTTATTTTTTAAAGAAAGGAATTTTCAGGAATATGTAATGGAAATGATCCAAGTGTTATTAGGAAAGGTAGACATTTCTTCAGAAGGGATAACTTGGGGTGGGATAAAATGAAAAATAGATTTACATATATGGTAAAATAAAAGAGGAAAGCAATAAGGGAAAAAAAGTAATATGAATTATTTATAGAGTTGTCAAAAGTTACAATATTGCAGAAGAAGGAGCATTTCGCAAAACAAGAAGAGGAACAATTGCTAAGTGCTAAATGGAAAAAAGTAGTATTAGAGTAATATGTATACATTTAGAAAGATTGTTGTAAGCAAGTATTCTTTGATAACAACTCCACGAACAAAAACTCTTGGTACAACAATTAGGCAAAATAAAGTAGACTGGCTTGTTGCCAAACTTATTAAACATACAACAGGAAAACTAACAAGAAATCCTATAGAGGTATTAAATAGTTTTATTTGCTATTTATTGTTCTCCTGCATCATCCTACAACATGATATCCCCATGGCCCCATCCAACATCAGCTCTACAAGCTGTCCCAACTCCACCAGCTACGCAATTAAGCTTGATCCAGTCATGGAACTTAATCAAGTCCAGTGGTTCTCACCATCACTTTTTGCTGGGTTGGTTACTTATTTTTATCATAGCCACCCCAATGTAGGAGAGTGTGATTGGGACATGTGGCATTTTGCCTGCCTTTGCCAAAGCTCAGCCATATCCCCACACTTTCCCCTCTTTGGATTACATTCCCACATCAATGTCCCTAGCTTCCACAAGAGATCACTGACCAGAGAAGCCATGCAACACGGACATCCTTTGTATGGATATGCTCATCTCTCTCCACCACTCTATTAGTCATCAAAGCCACTAATAAAATCCAGGCTGGTATGTAGATAAGGCTTTATCCTTCTATGCCACCAGAGTGGCTGAATATTGGAGATATTATGGAAATTCTGTGTGAGTCTGTACAAATCAGAGAAATGGGGAATCCAAGAAAAGTTGTAAATGGAAATATTTATAGAATAATTAACTACTCCAATGTTAGAAGATACTGAGGCTCAGAACATAATGGCTAAAATAGAGAGAGTGAGATAAAATTGTGATATATAATCAATCAAAAGGGAAGCCTCCAGGAATGTGCAATATTCCTATGGAAGCCTAAAAGTTAGGACTGGAAAAGTGATTAATATCTGGACGAGTTTATTTAAAATATTTTAAAGTAAGGGGCAACTTGGAAGAATGTTGTGGTGGCTGTAGGTATTAAATGAAGTTGGTAAAAATCCTTCAGACCCAGCTTCATGCAGACCAATGTCAATTTTAAACTGTAATTATAAAGGGAACCACAGAAGGGGAACACTGTACTATATCCATGGGCTTCAAAGGCAATGAAGGAGAAGAATAAGAAGGTGTCTTTGGAGATGGGTGATCACCTCCCAAGGAAGATAGTTCCTGGGGTGTGAAATACCTCTGGCCAAGAATGCCTGGTCCACAAGACGCAACACATCATGTTCAGAAAGACTTCTAGTGGACCTCACAGAAACTGAGGGAGAAACAGGCCTTTCCACAAAAGAGGCAGACTCTGTGCCCATATAATCTGACCGCACCAAGGACAACAAGTGTTTATGTCTATACCAGCTAATAAAATATCAAAAGTGTTGATATAATTGATAGCTATAGTGCAATATGGTTTTGTGGAGAAGAGGCAAAGATTTGATGACATTAATAGAACAATGATGATTCAGAGGAAAGAAAGGTGTAAGGAAGTGGCAATATGGTTGATTGGTCTTGATGCAGAGAAAGCATTTGATAGAGTCAGCTGGGATTTTATGAGTAGAGAAAAGGTAGCATTTCCATTCTTTCATAGAATAATTAGGTTAGTTAGGAAGATATATGAAGGATCAGAGGCACGAATTGAAGTTGGAGGGTTCCTCTCCTACAAGGTACATTTCTCCACAGGGACAGACAAATGTGTCCTTTTCCCCTTTATTGTTTGCTAAAGTATTGCAAATCAAAAGGAATCTCACAGAACAAGCAGAGGAGTAATTTTTGTGAGCTACAGGGAAAGTAAAGGGGGGGGGTACTTGGATAAAATGCTTTCATTAAAAAAGGTTGCTGTTAAGCAAGTATTCTTTAACAACAAATTCAGAGCACAGAAACTCTGAACACAACAACTTAGGCAACAGAAAGTAGGAAGGACTGTTGCCAGACAGAACTCCTTTGACAACAAAACAAACTAGACACCTATAGAGGTATTAGATTCTATGCAAGAATGAGGAAACCAAGAAAAGGCAAAAAATGGAACTATACATGGAAGACTTAACTATGACAAGGTTTTAGGAAGCTAAGGCTCTAGAATTATTAGTTAGGATAGTGATGAGATAAAAATAGTCATGTATAATTAATCAACATGGATGTTTCCAGGAACAGTTGTTTTTTTCTGTGGAAGTATGTAAGTTAATAGGGGAAAAGTAATAAATATCTGGAAATTTTTAATAATAAATTAAAGAAAGGAATAGTACCAGTATTCTGGAAGATTACAGCATTGGCTGTGTTGTCCTAAGAGGGTAAAAAACATTCGGACCCAGCTTCATATATATCAATTCCAATTCTAAATCATGATTATAAAGTGTTTATGATTATAATTGGTTCCTATCAGATAGTCGAACTTCTGCAAGTTCAAACCTTATATGATCAAGACCATAAGTTTTAATTTGCAGAAGTTCGAGCGTTTCATCAGAAATCTCCGTAAGGAGAGGTTTCTGTTTTGTTCAATGTGGTGCAATCTCGGAGTTGGTATATTTAAGAAGCGGGGATGTGGGGGCAGGGGGGGCTTGCTTCCCTGCTTACAACAGTTTATTTTGTTTTCTTTTTTTTTTTTTATCCATAATCGAATTGTTTTAACTTCAAACAGAATGGTTCGAACATTCCGTGTTTGAAGTTATTAAACTTCGACTATGTGTTATAGACCCCTTATAATAGCTAACAGAATGGATATGTGTTGTCAAAATTGATAGTTATGGATCAACATGGTTTTGTGGAGAGGAGGAAAGCATTTGACAACCTTAACAGAATAATGATTATACAAAAATGAAGCAAGGTATAAGAAAATATCAGTATGGATGTGAGACTTAATGTAAAGAAGGGATTTTACAGAGTGAGATGGGATTTTATCAGTAAGTCATTCTCTGACAGTATGGTTCATTAAGAGGGTACATGAAGGATCAAACTCAAGAAATAAAGTGACAGGCTTCCTCTCCAAAATTATATATTTCCACATGTTTTATCTTTAGAGATGTTGGCAAAGAATATAAGGAACTCAGAAATTCTAGAATATAATTGATTTGATAATCAAGACAAATTAGCTTTATTTCTGGATGATATTACTTTGTAACTGGTAAATCTTGAAAAGGCCATTTCAGTGTTGTGGAACATTTTGAAACAGTTACATGTCTTTTCAGGATATAAAATAAATGAAGATAAAACAAGCTCTAGCAGTAAACTGTGTACCCTCATATGACTTGGTTGAGCAATACTCATGTCTAAGAGGACATAATAAAAATAAGTATTTATGTGTATGGATTAAAGCAATTCTATTATGACAATTAAGGATGTGTGAAAAAAGACTAAGCAAAATATATTACAAAAAGTAAGTAGGAAGCTCTTGATTATAGATATAACTAGTAAGATATAAGCAGTGAAAATGTTTCTAATCCTTTTAGTTTTATATTCAGGCCGCTTACATTTTTATCAACCAGAGGTGAAGTTGTAGACTGTAATTAATAAAGAGTTGAAGTAATTTATTTGGAAGGAGAAGAGGGCAAGAATTAAGTTGGATAAGTTGTTTCCTCTGATAGACAGGGTTTAGGACTGCATGATTCGAAGCATCACTTTAGAGTTACACACTTGAGTCTCATATACATAAGCAGAAGGTTAAAAATTGAAGTGGAAAGACATTATGATGAAACAGGGTAGTGTTTAAGAAATAAGGAGAGTGTAGGATTTTGGAATCAGTCTCTTACAGAGAAGGATAACAAACATACAGAATAGTAGACTTTTAAAGTAGTGGAAAGTATTCTAGGAACTAAGCCAACAACGGAATACAGACAGAAGATTTTAACAATAGGGATGACTGCAAGAAGAGGTAGAGAAAATAGGCAATATGGGCTGGAATTTGTTGGATAAAATTATCAGAGGAATCAAGGTATTGGGAGAAAATAACTATGAAGAGCAAGACAATAGAGTGGTATGAGGTAAAGGAGAAATTTGGACTGCAGTTTAGAGACTGCCTTTCCTACTAGGGATTGATAAAAGAGTATAGGCAAGGATAAAGGGATAGGGGAGTGTTAAATGAAAGATAATCTCTAGATGAATTTTTTAACTGAATCAAGAACAGAAGCTGTCATTACAAAAAGGAATTGTTGATAGGGCTTATAAAATATTGCATGATAACCATAAGAATCAGTTGGAGTGCTTATGAAAGATTGACTGAAAAAGCCATTTAGTAAGGAACAGCAGGACGACATATGCATGTTTCTCTGGTATTCCACAAAGTACATAAGGTTTACATTGTTTGCATGAAAGAGTTTGCATATACATTTTTGTACCACAAGAAGATTTCAGGAATTGTTCTCATGTAGATTATATTTGCTTTAGGTGTGATGGAAAAGATGGAGATAATTGGGAATATACTTCTGGGGAATTTAGTAAGTTTGGCAGATTTTAAAAATTACTTATAGATTACTTTGTCAGAAATGTGAGAGGGAAAGCTTGTAACTATGGACATGATCTTTTGAACTGTGGTATAGGATCTGAATTGCTTGACATAATAAACCATTGCTAAGTTAAAGCTTAAGTTAGTTAATGGAAATGAAATTTTAAATCAACTGTAAATCAAGTACTGAATGTTGCAAAACAGATAAAAGAATCTTCAGAAAAGGGAATCTTGCCTTTGTGGCCTGCCTTGTTCAAAGGTCCTGAAATGCCATATCATATCTTTTGCAATTCCAGGCAAATGGAAATTTTTCAGAAGTATCCTTGTTATGCATTGCATGTCTTATGGCCTGTAAAGGGAATGTCATGAGATTTGCCTACAATTGTTTGCCTGCAAGCTCTTAGAGCTACCTGCTGCTTGTATCTTTTTTCCTTCTAACCTTCTTCCAGTAGTCCATTATATAAAAAAATCACTCCATGTCTGGGATACAGACCCCTTCAAGTCATGTAAGGTGGAGTCTAAGACTTTGCCTATCTCAAATTATTTTTGGGAACTCTCCAGTTCTCCTTCCAATGGAAGATGTGCATTGTTTGACAACTGTAGATCAGATTTAGGCTTGCTATTACCATCCATTTCTTCCCATGAAGTATCCCTTCTACAGAAAGGTTAGTACTTTTAAATTGCTGTTTCTGAGATTCAAGCTTGCTGCCACTACCTAGCTCTTATCCTAACATAGCCACATCACCAGTGCCACTTAGAGTTGTGGATACTGGCGGTTTTCCCCTCTGCTGCCTTCCCTATGAACTTGTTTCCATACCTGGGTATATGTAATCACTTGTACACAAAGTACTGTGTCATCAAAGTCATGCCTATTAAACAGTTGTTAGGATATCATCAGATATCATTACCTGTGTGTTTCCCTGCCCCCTTTATCATTTAAAGTTTAGCTATTTTAACCTTAAAAAGTGGCCTTCCTGTAGCACTAATTGTATTGGACTTTATGATCAATTAATGACACTTTCAAGCAACTGCAAGGTTAACAATAGTTACATGTGATGCAGTAGTCCCCTTAGCAATGGTTATTTTCCCTCTGCCAGGGCAGGATACAGGACCTTGTGTTAATCTATAGCAGATGTAGTCTGAAGACCAAAGTCCATCACCATGAAACAATTTCTATTATCTCCCTCATGAGGCTTTTTCTCCCTATTGCATTGCTTGGATATTTGAGCCCTTTATGTCCCATTTGGTTACAATGGAAACACCTAACCAAAAATCTTGGCATGCACTAGAAACAGTGTTTTTTCTTTGAGTGCTGAATATGGTTCAATGGTTTAGACTGTTCATATTGGTTTTGTTAAATAAATGGAAAATATACACTGATGGCTAGAGTCCAGTTTTTCTGCCCATCTCTTCAGCAGGATTACTGTCTCATCTGTCAGACAGATTCTATTTTCAGGTAGAGTACCAAGTGCTTATTCCCTTATTATAACATTTACTAGCATCTCAAAATTAATAATCTGATACCAACTCACACATCTATTAAAGTAAATGCTTAGCTCTGCAGTTGAATCACTGACACTCTCATCTGTGTTTTTTCTGTGTTCTCTTAACCTTTTCCTATAAGCTTCAGGATTAGGCTTAAAGTATACAGAAAGAACACCTTTTACTTTCCAACTGTCATGACAGTCAAAGTCAGACATTTTAATTACTGCATTTGTGTGTAGCTGTAAATATCTTGCCAGAAATCTCATTTTAAGAAAAGACTTTCTAGTATTTTTCTGAGGAAGGATGCAACCCTTTAATCCCACTTGTCTGTGTGGTGGGGGAAGCTGTACCAGCTTTACTTAATATAGTAAACTCCAGTGTCATGATAACTATGGGAAAGGGATAAAACCAGTAGTAAAGGCTCCACATAACTTTACCTGTAAGCAGAAGTTATAAATATAACCCATTGCCTTTGTCAGTTTAGCAGTTCAGAGTTGTTTACATACACATTCACCTACCCCAATAAAATATCAAAATCATTCCCATCTATAAACAAGGAAACAATTTAGTACTAACTTTGGCTTCTAGGACTGAGATTTCACCCCTGCTGTTCAGGTGTACTTGTTAAAGATGAAGTATTTGTTTCTCACGCTGGCTCTGCTTCTCTCTTTCTCTGGTGATTCATGTTGGTACTTCCTTTCTTCTTCTTCTTCTTCTTCTTCTTCTTCTTCTTCTTCTTCTTCAGTGATTAAACATGTCTGTGTTTTTACTCTCTTTACACGCAGTAGTGTTTCATTTTGTCAGTTCCTTCAACCAGCAGACAATTCATCTCCAATTTCAACTGTAGTTTATGGAACTCATCTGTAGATAAAAGGTGTTGCTTTTTTTTTCTCCATGCTTCTTTTCATAGCCCCGTTCAGTCTTTTGTGTAGTAGAAAGATTCCAAGCCCAAAATAGGTGTTTGTTATAGGACAATGAAAAGCTAAGATTATGAGGTAAAGCTTATGCAGACTGGAAATGAGGATTTACAACATGAGGATTGCAATGTACAGGTTAGGATGGTAGTTAGAATAAAATTGAGTTAGGGAGATAGAGGTATCTCAATGAATAATAGATTCATAGACTTACTAAACTTACTTTAAGAAGGTATTGTTTGAAATAAAGAGCAGAAGTAAGAGTTAAGAAGAAATAATGATTTAACCTGGAGAATTACATGGACAGCACCATGTGTTAGTCAATTGTTTTTTAAGCATTTTTTAAAGTGAGTGAGTTTAGTTAAGGTTCTTAGTTCTAGAGGTAAGGAGTTCCAGATTTTGACCACTTAACTAGACTAAAGTACATTGCCTGGGGAATTTGTAGATTTGGTGACTCTCACTAAGGCTTTGTTGGTGGAGCATAATTGTCTAAGGTTAGAATATGGTTCTAGTAGATTTTGTAGGATAGGTGATTTGTTCGAATGGTTCAGTAATTTGTGTGACATGGTCAGCTGGTTGTAGGGTAGAAAAATTGGGAATTCTAGTCAAGATAGTTTTTTTAGTACTAGACAGTGATGTGTTCTATGTGGGGAGTCAGTGGCAAAAGTAGCTATTTTGTTATAACATATTTCGAGTTTATCTACGTCTGATTTTCTGAAGTTTGTGGGTATGGGAGAGGCATAGAGAAGTACTGGGAGCAATTGAATTTTTGCAATGGCTGTTTTGGCATTATTGGTCAGGAATTGTTTGTTTTTATATAGAGTACCCAGTTCTGTGTGTATTTTCTTGATGCTTTGTGATATATTTTGTTCAAATCTCATGCTATGATTGATAATGACACCTAGGAGATTGATCTGTGCAATGGGTTCGATAGTTATGTTACCTGCAGCAGTGATGGAAAAGTTAGGTGGGGGATCAGTGGCCCTTTTTGGTTGGAAGACTATTAGTTTGGTTTTATTAGGTTGAGTATACGTTGTGCATTAGAAAGCCATTCTTTCACTGCTGTGAAGGATTTTTGTGTTTTTTCCTGTAGTTCTTGAAGGGTGTGGGTGTGGGCTGCACATATTAAAGTGAAGTCATCTGCATATTGGCCTAGTGTGGCTAGAGAAGTAGTTGTGCTGAGATTATTAGTGAAAATATTAAAAAGAAGGGCACTATTGAAGGTAGGGATGTTTGACTTTAGGGGTTATAATGTGAGGTTATTTTTGAAAAGTATGGCTATCTCTCTTCCTTTTTTCCCTATCCTGTCTCGTCTGAGAATGTTATAGCCAGGGGGGATAATCTAGTTATCTGCAGTTTGTGGTTTTAGCCAAGTTTCTGTTAGTACTACTATGTCAGGTGAATATAGAGAAACTGTGGCTTGGAAGTCTTGAACCTTGTTGGTTAGACTTCTGACATTTAAGTTTATTAATAATAGATCAGATTTTGTCCGAGGTGTGTTTAATATGTTTTGGAGTTGAGAGGAAGTTTTGCTAGGTGAGTGTGAGGTAGTTGTGGGGCCGGAGTTTGGGTGTACGTCACCGCTAATTAGAAGTTGTGAGTCAGCGTTAACTATAGTGTTAAGGAAGGTAGTGATGACTTTATGCACTCTAAGAAGGTTGAATTGTGGGGCATTTATTGGTGGTATTTTGAAGGTCCATTGATCTAGGAGAGTAGTAATGAAAATTCATGGTGATATTTTAAAGGTAGTTGATGATGTTTGGAGTGATGTAGAATATGTAGATTTTTGGTTGAATGGAGAGGTATACAGATATGTGTAGAAAGTTAACTGAGCAGCCAGGGAAAGAGTTGTAAATATACTGATTTGTAGGGATATCATATTTGTTATAAATGCTCAAATTTAGAGTTTGGTGATTGTGAAGTACTGCTGGAAATATATTGTGAAGACTTTAGTTGCTTGGTTAAAGTGATTGGTAAAGTATGGGTGGTAGTTTGAGTGATAATGGGGGAAAGGATAGTTAAAAGGTTAGAAGATGATGTTGAGTCTTTGTGGATAGGGCATTGGTGGAAATGTGTGTTTGGTTATTTATGGGCAACTGAATAAGTAAGTAAAAGAGGTCAGACTGGCAGTTGTATGGATAGGTATGTGTAGAGGTTGTTAATTGGAAAATATGAGAAAATTAGAGTGCCCAGTTGAAAGATAAATCTGGGAGTAGTGGGGGTGGGTGAGATTTAGGGTCAGAGCAGGGGAGTGGAGTGGGCCCGAGTGTAGCAAGGGGAAAATGGAGCAGGATGGACCAGAATTGCCTCTACAGAAAAAAAAAGGAAAAAAAACAATCAGATTGCTATATATAGTGGGAGAGAAAAAATACAACAAAGGTAGAAGTAGATAACATAGACAGAGAAAGTACTGGGCTTATTAGATGTAAAGGAAAAATAGAGAGAGTTCAACTGGTGGAATAGCATATTAGCTCAGAAGGGTCTATAGGTGACAGTAAAAGGATAGAAGGATGAGGTTTAGGCTTGGAGATGTGCTTGCAGCCCTACAGATGCAGGTAAATCACAATGTAAGGAAAGCTTATTTAAACATACATTAGCAATTGCAGGGGTTTGCAGGCTGAAATTGGTTATATTGAAGAGGCGTATCTCACTCAGGCAGGAGAAAGAGGAGATCAGAGAAGGACAGGTGCTGATGTGTTAGATGTCTGAGGCAGACAGAGTGAGGAAAGAAAATGGAGAGCTTAGGGAAATAGAGAAAGGCAAATACAATGAGTAGGATAAGAAGTAAACAGCAATATTAACTAACAATATTCTAATCTTAATCAATTATCACATCAATTATTTAAAAAACAGTGTGCAATAAGTCAGTGTTAATTTAGAAGATGTTTTGGTTACAGAAATATAAGCACTGCAAACAAATAAACAAGTAAATATTCAGCTAGGCAAGCAATAATACAGCATTAGGCACATAATAGCACTATTGTTCAGATAGAACAATGGATATTTTCTTCTCAGCTATCTGGAAGGTATTATTTTGTTTTCTTTTAACAAGAAGTCTGTCTTAAAATTCCATGTGAAGCAAAAACAATCAATGGTGCACGACTACAACATCATCCTGGCACAGATACTACAGCTTACAGTACAAAAAAAAACACTAAGAAAAACTTTCCAGACGAAAAATAATAAAGACCCTTTCTACTAGTCTTGTACTAATTAGACTACTAAGGTTTGCTATGGGTAGTATCCAGAAATTATAATATTGTAAGCTCAAGGTTTATACTTGTTCAAAAACAAGGACAGTACCTTTTAAAACTGGTCACTGTTCTTGGATCATTCACATACGATTGCACATAAAAATCTTTATTAAGCAGTTGCTGCCATTCTAACACACCAGTGGGACCCAAACCCAAGAGTAAATCAGAGGAGTGTCAGGAAAAGATAGGGTGAAATGCCAGCTACATTTTTTTTAACGCCGCAAGGCATGCTAGCAGTAAACACAAAAGCAAGTCTGTGCGGAAAAAAATGATCCGGTATTTCTAGAGGTGGAGTTTACAATTGAAAACTGAAACAGAATCATGTCAGAAGAAAAAATAAAAGAAAAACAATCAGATTGCTGTATGTAGTAGGACAGGAAAAATCCAACAAAGTCAGAAGAAGGTAAAATAGACAGAGAAAGTACTGGGCTTACTAGAGTAAAGGAAAAATAGAGAGAAACCAGAATCATGGGGTTGTGTTAGTTCAACTGGTGGAATAGCATATTAGCTCAGAAGGGTCTATAGGTGATAGGAAAAATATAGAAGGATATATACTTAAGCAATAATTCATGTCTAGATGACAGCAATGCAATATTTTCTGTCATGTTGATGGTCTGCCTGATCAAGCAAATCCATCCATGTGTAAAGTCTACATTAGCCACACTCACGAGTGGATTAGTGCTGTTATACACTATTATTAGTAAAGACAGAAATTGCTTGACTTTTCAAATAATGGAAATATTCTTTGTGAATTCTTAATAGATGACCTTCTCTGTATTGAGATAGCCTCATTATTATTGTGCATGTGTGTGGGGCTTGTACATGCTGAAACCTCCATAGTAGATTAGTTGAAATGCACTTTCTGCCACTGTTTTAAGGACATATTTCACCCACCTTGTACCACCTTACTCAAGTGTGTTAATCAAAACATTACCCTTGTCTTGAACCTCAGTTCTGCATATTGCTCCTGAAAAACCTTTTCCCTAAGTATGTCACTACAAGATGTTCACACAAGCTACATATACCGCAATGAAAACAAATAAAGCTATTCTCTTACCTAGTCCTTACTTGATCCCTAACCCAAAAAACATGCACACACACATTCCCACCTCTAATGCTGACTCCCGATAAAGTTACTCCAGCGACAATCAGCCTTTTAGTCCCAACAAATAAATATTTACAGAAAACCGTCATGTTTAAATGAATTTAAACATTTAAATTTTCAAAGGCATTTTCCAGGCCATCAGGGGCAGAGGTTTTCTATGTTTTTGAATTGCATCCAAACTAGATAAAGAAAGTGAAGAAAACCAGAGAAACATTTTACTGGGCAAAGAGGAGGAGGCCATGTACTGTTCATTTTTTGTTTTCTGAGGATCATAGTGTTACATGTGTCAGTAATAAGTAGGTTTGATTGTCACTGTGTGCAGAAAATATATATTTTTCATGAAACAGCATGCTTTTCAAAGATATAGTCAAGCTAAAGAAGAATCTGTTGAAGCTTTTGTCAGGCGCTTGCATGAACCATTTGAAAACTGGGGTTGTGACCATACTGACGGTGAACAAGTTAGAGACAGAATTTCGATCAGGCTTGGTGATATTTAAGTGCTTCAAAACTTAAACTAGAGTAAATTAAACTTTTGAGAAAAAAAATAAGTCAGACTGCTAGGCAAGTTGAACTGTAAAAAAAGACAAAATGCTACTACGAATACTGCAAAACACGTGTGAGATAAAATGCTAAGAAAATAGCAAATTCTATAAAAGTATGTTAATGACCTATGTGAATACAAGCCTGGAAAATGTAGTGGATGTCATCCTTTACATGCTGAGTCAAAATAATGTGCTGCACATGGCAGACGATGTAAGAAATAGGAAAAGACAAGACATGTCACTGTCTTTTATAAAGCTAAACTAATTAAAGTAGTAGCCACTGAGAATAAAACTCAGAGAAGTGTTCAAAAGCCATTTTTTCTTGATTCAGCACTTGTTACATCAATCACTGACTCACACTGGCAGGTCAAACTCAGATTCAGAGAACCCTAGTAAGCTTTAAGATTGACACATGATGTTACAGTAGAATCATTTAATACTTATGAAAGCATCTACAAATGCCTGGAGACACAATGAAGCAGTAATGGATTGTTTTACAGGCAAACTCAAGTGCATTAATGGATTCCTAGCCATGTCTGCATGCAGGGGCACAGGTGTGAGTTATGAGTTTATGTACTGGAAGGTCCCTACATATTTTGGCTAGGCTTATATAGGCCCTAGGGCATATAGCCTAGTACCTACCCATGAACCTATATAATCTCATGACATTAATTTCCAGAATAATCAAAATTAAAGAGGCTGTGTTTGGTGAAGCTGGTCTTTTTAACTGTGAGTCAGTAAAAATAAAGTTAACTCCATAAGCTGTCCCATATGACTTAACCACTCCCAGAAGAGTACCATTTGCTATACTCTCAAAAGTGGAGGCAGGAGTAAAATGCATGCAAGCTCTTGGTTTGATAGGCAGTGTAATTGAAATGTGTGAATAGTATGCACCCATGATTTAAGTCATTAAAAAGAATGGCAGTATAATAATATGCAATGACTTAAAAGAGTTAAACAATGCAGTTGTGGAAAAGAGTTTTTTAATATCTCAAGAGGATATTGTACCTAACCTGACTGGTGCCACAGTGTTACACTACAAGCTTCAAGTGTGTTTTTGTAAATAGGTCTGGAAAGAGAAGGTTATAAGCTATCAACGTTTGTTACATCAATTAAAAGGTTTTGTTTCAAAAGTCTGCCATTTAGTATAACTTCAGAATCAGATATATGTCAATGTTAAATAAGCAATCTGTTGAAAAGGCATGCATATGTTGTTGTCATTGCTGATGAACTATGTTTGATCCTGATAAAAAAACACATAGCATGAGTTTGGAGGCAGTACTCTAAAGCACTGGAAACTCAGGTTTGATGCTTAATAAAGACAAATGCAATCAGAAAGTCTGAAATACAGTATTTCTGTCACAGGATAAGTGCTTAGCAGAATTATGCCATATTCAAGTAGGATCAAGGCAATAGCAGAGCTAAAAAGTGAAATCTGTATAACTGAGCTGTGTCACACCATAGGTATGATCATTTTTGGGGCACGCCTGAATTATATCTGCCTAATGTGCTCTGTCAACTGATAGAAAGATGTACCCTGATCACGAGAAAATGTTCAAGCCTAAGCTTTCAGCCAGGTGAAAAAATACTTATGTTTGCAACATGATTTTACTATGATGTTAAAAACTTATAGTTCTGAATTCTGATGATGGACTTGGTGGTATTTTACTTAAGATGGATAGGCAAGTATTATGGCTCACTGCCTATTGCTACAGAATGCCAACACATGCTGAACAGGAATATTAAGAAGTAGAAAAAGAGTGTGGTCATCTGGGAAGTCCTCAGAATATATACTGGAGCTAGAGACTTTCCATCTAAACAGTGACCAGAAATCACTGGTTCCACTGAATAATTACTACAGTTTGCTGAAGGTTAATTATAAGACTGCAATGTTTTAATGCCAGATCAATTCATGTTCCCATAAAGTAATTAATTATGGCAAACATTATCCAGATGATGAGCTGCAATCCAGAGATGAAGACAAAATTGTTGTCTATGTGAAAAGCATTATGGCAAACCAAATAGTGTGTTTGCTGAAGTCGATCTTCTTAACTGAAAAGGCTAGAAAAACAGAACCAAGCTACCAAATAGGACAATGAGTTGCAGGCACTCATCAAATATGTAAGGGATGGATGGCCTAACTTTTGGAGACAAAGTATCTGGTGTGCAAATGCTACACCATAAGAGCACAACTGTTTGAACATGATGTTTAGCAACTATACCAAGACAGAAATGTGGTACCCTTTTGCAATGGGGCTGAAGTTTTACATATAAAAGGACATCAAGGTCTCACCGAGTGTGGAAGAGTCAAGATGTCTGCATGGTGACCCAACTTCAACATGGATGATAAAAAGCTTGAGTCAAAATACAATTTTTGTTTTACAAACAAACTACCTGAAATGAGATAACCAGTTTACCAACTCCTTTACCACAAGGTTCTGGGCAGAAAATAGCTGCTGACTTGTAGGAGTTTGAAGGAAATATCTACCATATTGTAGTGGACTATTACACTCGAGATATAGAGATAAGTGCATGCACCAGCCATAATTAGTCAGCAAATTATTGCCAGATTTAAGAACATGTTTATCAGGCGTAGCAGACCCATCATAAGTGGTTGCAGACAGTAGTCTGTAGTTCAAATCTACTAAATTCCAGCACTGTCATGTACTTGCTCACCAATGTATCTGATGAGAGAGTGATCCAAACTATTTAAAGGAGTCTTTGACAACCTGATTGTCATTAAGCTTTCATATTGGTACAGCACTATGGGAGTTTGCCCTGCTCAGTTAATGCTTGGAAAACAAATAAGAATTAGCATACCTATGTTGGAATCTAAATTTGAAACTAGAATCAATTTTTATACCACTGAGTGGCTAGCTCAGACACAATATGTAGCCTGTTGTCTGTAATGTCCTATGTAGAGTGTACTGCATACCACAGCTGATTCCTAAAATAATTAATCTGCTTGACTCTTCTCCTGCTAGGTCCACCAGAATATCTCTACTGCTGCACAAAATGCATGCATCTTTGGGTGCACTCTGAAGATCAGATAGGAGAGCTGGGTTTCAGGCTGCTACCTTCTATTCTTCAGATGGAAATACCTAGCACAATTTTTGGAGAAACTTGACACAGGGAGAACATATAGACAACACACAGATAGCAACTGGAGGTGAGGAACAAACCCTGGAGCTTGTACCTGTGAGGTAAAGACATTAATTATTATGTCACTGCAGATTTGTTCACATTGACCTAAGTCACCAAAGTGGGCATGAGTATTTGTCAGTGCTAAGTGGGTTGAAGACTTGGCCTTCTCTGACCTATGCCAGTGATCTACATTAATGGTGGAAAGTGTCTTTGTACTCCTATTCCCAGGATGTGCCTGACACAAAACCCTGCAGTCATGTGTCATTAAGCTATTAGTCTTCAAGTGTCCAGTTGCCCAGCCTGATTTCCTTGGGATATCTCTGTTGAGCAAAAGCTTGATGTTAAGCCAATCAACCTGTCAAAAATATAAAGTAACATTGATTATATGCAACCTGACAGAATGCACCTTGAAAGCGGGAAACTGGATATTCTATTTAGCCAAGAGACAAGATGAAAATATAGCCCAACAAAGTCTCTTGGATTGGGATCCAGAATTCAGTAAACTAGAAATGGTGTGAGAAATGTGGTAAGTCCGCGTCTTCTACAGATCATCTTCAGACAGTGAAGGATGTCATAAGAATCAATAACAAAATCATGGCAATCAGACAGCTGTGTAAATATAGGACAGCCTTCAAAATCCAGGCCTGCAATGGTAGCAAAAAGAGGGTATTCACTCTGCAGTTGCAAGACCATCAAGACAAAGTAAGACAAAATGAGCTGATCTTGATAATGGGGTCTGTCAGTGCTCATATTGGGACAGACAGAGTAGGATATGAGAACTGCTTGGGCCTATGGGTGGGGCAAGAGAGAGAAATCATTCTAAAAATCTGTCTGACAAATGGCTGAATGGTTGCCAACACCTGGTTTGCCAGATTACATAACGTATTTTTTTTTTTTTTTCTTTTTCTTAACAAGTTAGTCCAAATCAGTTTAGTTAAAAACTCATTTTCAGCAGTGGCCCAGAGAGAAAAGCTCCAACATATTACAAGTATTTTAAAGAGACATTCAGTAATATACATGAACAGACATTAAGTAATATACATTACCAATTGCTCATAAATTTGCTAATTAGATTTGCATTTATATGAAATAAAGATAACTATTGCAGCTTAAAGATACTTGTGCCGTTTAGCTGATTATGAACATTCAATATTTGAAGAGGAGTATTAGGGGATTTGTAAAACAGGCATTAGATCTTGTGATTAGTGATTAAAAATTCAAAGAAATGGAAGCAAGAGAACTCAGTAGGGCAAAAAATGTTAAAATTGTAGTTATGAGGGGGAGTATTACGCAGGTGAGACAACTATATATGGCTATCATAAGGTTTATTTTAGAAGTATAGAGGTAGGATGTTGAGTAGTATTGTAAAACTATGCATATAGCTGGTAGATGCTAATAAAACTATGCAGTTATTGGAAAATACCAGGGCCAGATCCAGCACAAAGTGACCAAAACAGTGTACTAGGGCCTGGTGTTGGCTTGGGGACCCAGCCATATAACATTTAAAAAAAAATGTTTAAATATAACAACCAAGCTTGCTGTCCCTTTTGGCTACTCTGTGTGTGATAACACCAGTCTCTTTCAATGGGTCAAACTGAAATGATTTGAGTCAATGAGAAAGTCTTCCATAAGCTCAAATCAGGCCATCTAGAAATCTCAGCATGGCCTATCACTTTTTGTTTTGGGTTAGTACATTTGAAACCCATGTGTGGTCTTTTGCTTTAAATCAGCTAGAGAAGGATAACCAGGTCAGTGGCAGATTTTTGGATGGAGTTTGGGGAGCCAAAACTCCCCCATTACTGCTCACCTCTCAGTTGTACTGCTTTCAGTAGTGCATTCTGTTTTCATCTTTTATATTTCCCATATAACAAGCAACTTATATTTTTTGTTCAGCTTGGCAGAATGTATCCTGAAACACGATTGGATTATGAGGATCAATTCCTTGTGAGCTGATCCCTATGATCCTATTGCATTCAGGGGTTATGCTGTCAAGTCTAGATTAGGAGTCAATGACCATATGGAAATATCTGCAGTAAGGCAGTCCTCCTTGAAGTTTGAATTGCTTTTATGGTTGCAACTGCTGCAGGATTTACTGGATGTAAGTGAAGTGGATTGCATAAAGAGATTTCAGGAATGTGCACCACTCAGAGGGAAAAAGTTAAATTGTCAACTTAATTTTTCTTTACTGCTAAATGGTCTCTGTCTTTGCAGAATGCCCCTGACTGTTGTCATATGCGTTTGGTCTGCTTCTAGTAAAGTCTGTGTTTTTTTGACAAACCAGTAAGGACTACAGTCACTCAAAGACAGATGTTTTAGTTTAAGACTTCTTATCCTTTGGAAATGCATGCAAAGCCTCTTACTACAGCAGCTTTCTATGTGCTATACATAAAATCTGCCACTATTGGGCTTTTGCTTCCCGTTAATTTGTAGCTTTTTCCCAGATTCTTGATTTAAGAGGTTGGGAGTGTTATAAGAGAATGAACTGTATGGTTCTGAAAGCAACCAGCTGCAATGCATTTTGGGCCATTAAGTAGTTATTCATTCATTCAGTTGATCATAAGAAGGTATCAAAGGTGCACACTGATGGTCGTGTGTGTGTGTGTGTGTGTGTGTGTGTGTGTGTGTGTGTGTGTGTGTGTGTGTGTGTGTGTGTGTGTGTATATTTGAGCATACATGCGCAATGGGCATTCCTCTTAGTCTTCATATTTTGGTCTGATCCTTGTTATTCTGGCAACTTATTGTGAATTTTAATGAGTAAATGTTATACTTCCTATCCCTTAGAAAATGCTTACTAATGCAAAATATGTTCTTCTAGAACCATGTTTAGTGTATTTAAGAGAAACATTTAAAATCTGTCCTGAAGTTGAAAGAGCAGAGGGGATTTCAGTTAGTTGCATTGTATGGTTCTGATAGCAGTAAGCTGAAATACATTTCTAGGCCATTATTTATGTATTTACTAAGGGCAGACATCTGAAGTGTAAACTGTCATACAAGTGGTGTGTGTGTGTGTGTGTGTGTGTGTGTGTGTGTGTGTGTGTGTGTGTGTGTGTGTGTGTGTGTGTGTGTGTGTGTGTGTATGCACGTGCATGTGTGTGTGTTTCTGTGTGTGTACAAATAATTCCTACATCACACAGTAATTATGGTAGAAAACAATTAATCAGTTGTAGTAAACAAGTGCTTCATCATATAAGCCATGTTCTGTGAGTACTATCCTTGTTTTTCATGCTTTCTTTATTGTTGGTGTTTTTATTATTTGGGTGTGAATAAACTGGATTGCATGACATTTCTAAGTTTAATGCTAATATTTTAACTAGGAATACATTTTTAACTTGGGTTGTTTTTTGCAGGCACTGATGTGTGAAATGCACTGTGTTGGTCTGCAGCAATATGTATGGTACTTAGTGCAGATGAGTAATGCTATGAACTGTTAATGAGCTGCTTCTGTAGTGCAGCATTGGATTCCATCAGCCTTCACTTGTCTGCTGTTTGATACTGATGAATCACTTCAACAGGCAAGCTGCTGGACTAAACTTGAAAGGGGATATTTGGGTCTAGTGTGTGGTCTCAAGCTGTCTGGAATTGCATTATGTATTTTTATTCTCAATTCCTGCACCTGTCACATAGCTATTATTTAGTCTTTCATTATACACTACTTGACTTTGAATTCCAGTACAGCAGTTGTAGTAGAAGGGGTTGCCAGATGCATTTCCAATACATTTGAGTTTCAACAGAAGTGACTTTTCCTGTTACTCATACTAAGTCTGCTTTCAATGTGACACTTTTCTGTTTTGCAAATGGCTACAGATTTTTTTATGTAAAAATTGAAATAAAACTTTTAATTGAAATCTAAATCACTATGGTTATTGTAAAAATAGTAAGAAAACAATATTCACAATGACGTAGTAATTGAAGAGAAATGGCCAAGTAATGGGATACTCACATGATTTTGGAGGGGGCGGGCAGTCTATTACCCTTCCTAGGGCCTCAGTTGACCAAACCCAGCTCTGGTGAAGACTGGCTGTGGAGCATTGGATTCTGATTGAAGAGCAATGGTTTGAAAATATGGCTGTCTGAAGATTACAGTGGCATTTATCCTGGCAATATACAGGAACAGATGCATTGATTTGGCAGGGAAGGTTTTAATTCTGTATTAAATGAGTTTTACTCTGAACAGATTTCAGAGGTAGTGGAATGTGGTTCCAGAGTTCAATTACACTATTTGAATACAGTGTCACTTGCAGTATTAGATGATTTTATTATAGTGATTAGTGACCTTTCTTCTACAGTGTAAATTTCTATTGGAGAGAAGTGTTGTATTATGTTCTTAAGGGCTGGGCAATGTTTGTGTTTTTTAGTTAGTTGCAGCAAAGCTAGGTAATATGATAGTTCTAAACAGTTTAATTTTCTGAGTGCTAGGCAGTGGCATGTTCCATTGTTAACTGCAAATTTGGTTATTTGATTATTTTATTACAATATTGCTCAGGTTTGGAGTGTTGTGCGAACTGAAACTTAGTGAATATTTGGGCAGCAAATAGGAGAGATGGCAATACGAAAGTAGATGCTATACATCTTCTGGCTTTGTTGATAAAATAAGTACTTACCCTGTATAATGCACCCAGTTTTTGATTTTCTAACGTGTAATACATGGTGGTCAAATTTCAACAAGTCATCTATGATGACACCCAGTAATTGTGCATGGCTCCCTTGTCTGTTGTAGATAGGTGAATGTGGGGGGGGGGTACAGGGGAGCTTGCCCCCCCACCGGAAAAAGATTGATTTTGTAAGTGGTTAGATTTTGCCAGATTTTGCAGATTTTGTCAATGGTTTGTATGAGGTTGGATTTTGTCAGACTTTTGTCAGTTTCTGAAGAGGGGCAAGCCCCCCCTTCACCCCCCATAATCCCTACTAATTATATATACAAACTCCAAGATTGCGCAGCAGTGGAGAATGTGCATAAACCCTTCCCCTGTTTAACTTCAATTTTACAGCATTTTGTGTTTAGATGTTTTGCAGTTTAGATAACTTATTGTAGGTATCTTTACTGTTGATCTTTTTCTGATTTAGATCATTTTGGGTACCCCATGTATATATTTATCTGGCTATCTATAGATAGATAGCTAGATAGTGCATCTCTCTCTCTCTCTCTCTCTCTGTATATACAGCTACGTAGATATTGATAGATACACACATACACACACACATATATATATATATATATATATATATATATATATATATATATATATATCTATATATATAGAGAGAGAGAGAGATTGATATATATAACTTTATCTATACTATCTATATCTTAGTCTATACCTATATATGAAGTTTGGCAACAAACTAAGTTGTCCCGGGACATCTTCATGGGGAGGGTTAGATCAGTATTAGATGGAGTTATGTGGGTGAGAAGGAGAAAGAGTTAAATGGAGGCAGAGATAGTTGGGAGGGAATGAGATAAGGATGGGTGGGGCTAAAGAGATTTAGTCTAGTGTAGCTGGGTAAGCAGTCACAGTTTGGCGTGAACTTGCTCTATAGTAGGTTCTACGTCCAAGATGATCTGTAAGTGGTGGTATGGTCAGGCAGGCCTTGGAGTGGTTGTCTGAGCAACAGGTGGGTAGGGTGAATGAGCAAAGGTTTTATTTATTTATTTATTTACTTATTTACTTTGTTTTGGTTGCGTGATGGAATAGTGAGTTGGGGTGAGCGGGGTTGGTCCGAGTCATGGGGAGCCCAGTTGTGTCTGGTAGTCTGTGTTTTTCCTCTTGGGGGGGTGGTCCTTTTAGATGGTGTGGTGTTTGGGCAAGGTAGTGAGGACTTATTGGAAATTCCCTTCAGTAGGGATATTGTAATACAATCAGGGTCTGCTGATCAGTTGTACAGTCTGATCATGGTGCTGCCCCTCTCTCACCCATGGTCGCTTTGGTCAGTTGCATCTTTGACTGGCTCTGAAGTTGAGTGAGCTTCCCTCCTTGAGTAGCTGTTAGTTATGCTGAGCTACCATTTCTACTCCGGTGGTTGTTGTGGTCGGCTAGGGGTGAATTTCCCCACAGTTGGGTCATTGATAGAGGTGGTGAGTTGTTTTGCTGCTTTCTAAAGTTGGGTTGCTTCCAGCCAGGCTGTGAGTGTGATCAGTTTGTTTTCATGGGCAATGTGGCATCCCTGGCCTGCTGGCCAGCCTTGAGAGAGAGGGTGTGCCCTAGGCTTCTTTGCTCATTTGATTCTTGGTGGGGCGGTGATGGGGGATGAAGGTTCTGGGTCATGGATGATTCTCTGGTTCATGTCTCGCTTGACTGACTTGCTGGTGAGGCTGTTCGGGTGCTCTTTTGAATTAAAAAAAAAAAAAAAGGAAAGTCGATGGTGTTTTTGGTTTTTGCCAGGTCATGAGGAGGGTCGGAATTTTGGGGTAAGAGGCTGAGAGCTATGGTCCATCGGGTTAGTGTCGGTGCCTGTGTGAAGGCAGCCCTGTATACTTCCTTGCCAAACACAGTTAAGATAAGCCCAATACTAAAGGGGTGGGGCTGCAACTGAGGAGTTATTTTAATTCAGCGTGCTACAGCTTGGTCATTCCGGCCATTTGAAGGTTTGGATATTGTTCACGGGCTTTGGGGCATAGGAGTGATTGCTTGTTGTTGGGTTCGGTTGTTAGCAGTGACATCATCCTGGGAGCTGGTGTGCCAACTGCTAGTGTGCAGGGTTTGGTTGCAGCAGATTGGTTTTCTGACTGGATTTTTCGGCTGCTTCTTGGTCTCATTTTGCCTTGTTGTCCACAGCGCTTGCTGTGTGTGACAGTGCTGTTGTTGAGGCCTGGTGATTATTAAAGCTCTACAGAGTGTTTTTGTTTCAAAGATGGGTGATGAATTGTTGATGTAGTATGTGGCGGAGACGTTTCATGTTCTTTTGTATGTTATTTTATAGATTTTCTTTTGTTTTCTTCATGGCTAACGAAAACTGATGGCCTGTGTGACATTTGCATGGTGGGATGCTTTTTCTTTCTAGTGATTCTTTTCCAGGAGTGAGAAGTGGGATGAAAAGATTGCTTTTGCTCCTGGAATATACAGGTCTATGGATGGGGATGGGGTACACCTGCTGACACAACCATAGGAATAGCTGTGTGGATTTGAAAAGTAATTTCTTTCTTGCAGCAGACACGCAGTGGAGGTGAACAGGTTTGCAGGAGTGCTCATTCTAAAATGTGTTTTTTTTTTCTCAGTAAGGTAGGAAAATGTTTTGGGGCTGGAAGAAAATACCTTTTGCACAGTGTAATGAAGAAAGTCCATTCTGAATGATGTAGCCAAATGAGAGAAATCTGGGTTTGCAGTTTATGTATTGGAATTTGTACACACTGGAAAGTTTGGTGGTCCTTTATTTTTCCCGGAATTTCAGAGGTGGTTTGGTTGATATGTGGAGACTGGTTGGAGTCTTGCAACTGTAGTGAATTGATGAGTGTCTCTCTCCTTGGCATTCTGTCACTGCTGCTCTTTCTTCCTTCCAAATATAGTTAGCTATGGTAATCTATTCATATAGCTAAGTCTACTCCAGTAGTGATCAATATGCAAAACATAGTACAGTTGTGTAAGTTGATCTTACCATAACAGTAGATGTTTGAATGATCACTGATGTAGTAATTGCTCCCTCAATCTATTTTTATGTCAGGGTGTGGACATTTATTTTATTCTAGCCTTGTCCTTTCAGGGCTCAGCCTTTCACTCTGTCTCTCTGTTGACAGGAAGGCTCTGAAGCACTTTGTGCCCAAACATGTTTTTAGTCAGCTCAGTCTGAGCTGCTTGACAGTCTCGGTGTGTGGAAGGTGCCCTGAAGTTCTGAAAGCTGGCTGGCTGTTATATCCATGGCAAAAATATAACCCATATAGCTAAGGCTACTGCAGCAATGATCATGTGATCATCTACTCTTATGTTAAGTTCAACTTACACAACTGTACTTTTCTTTGTCTGCTCCAACTCCTGCATTCTAGATTCTGTTAGATAAATAGTTAGATGCATGTGCACATGAACACTGACAGTGCACAACCCATCCATGAAGTGCCTAGTCTGCACTTTTAACAGCCAGCTCAAAGTGAACCCCATTTGGTATGGAATATATAGTACTGATATGAAACAGAGTAAGAGAGTCAGCCACTAGTGTTCTAAGTACTGCTCAAATACCCTCACAGAGGATATCATGAATTCAGACATTTGTAACAAATGAGTCTGTCCCATTAAGAAGCTTATTATGTAGGCTCTGTTTTGTATCATTTTCCCATTTTAGAAACATGAGACAAAACTAGACTTAAAGTCTTCTATGAATGGACTGAAGGATGAAAATAAAGGTGTCACAAAGTACTGTCCTGCACTATTTCTTGTCTCTCCTTCTCAGAATGTTGTGTTGCCTTGTATGGTGAACATTTCAGATGCTGTCTTTTGTGTTAAATAAAACAAATAATGACTACAAGGCAAGCAGTATTTTTGTAATTTCGCTATATTTTAACAAATATCTTATTTCAGAAACATGATGATAAAAGGTGATTTAAGTTACAGTCATCCCTCTCCATAAAGGGGGAGTGACTACAGACCCTGGAGCTATTGCCCCATTAGCCTGACGAATCTGATATGTAAGTCTATGGAGTGCATCATCATGGACCTAATTAACAAGGCTATAGGAAATCTCCAAATTTGGTTTTGTGAATGGTAGATCATGCCTGCTCAACCTGGTTGACTTCTTTGAGTCAGTCACCAGAGCTGTGGATGAGGGCAAGGCAGTTCATACAGCCTACCTCAATCTGGCCAAGGCCTTTGATACCATTCCCCATTCAAGAATTATTGATAAACTCACCAAACTAGGCAAAGACCCCTATATCACTAGGTGGTTTGCAAACTGTCTCACAGATAGAACCTACAGCGTGAAAGTAGCGGACTCCAAGTCAGACTGCTGGCTAGTCACAAGTGGAGTCCCACAAGGATCGGTCCTGGGTCCTCTCCTGTTCGGTATCTACTTCTCAGAAGTCCAGGCCAACACAAAGGGAATCTGGCTGACCAAGTTCACAGATGACTGCAAGTTGGGAATCATTATTAACTCCCCAAGTGATGTAGACATCCTACAGAAGAAAGGCCTCATTGAGACCAATGACTGGTGTCAAAATCATGACCTTAAGCTCAATGCCAAAAAATGCATTGTCATCCCCTTTGGGAAAAACTCAGCTCCCACTAATTAACACATTGATGGGAGCCCACTGAATACTGAAGGTGTTATAAGAGATCTGGGGACACAGATTGACAGCAACCTCTCCTTCGACCACCATATTGCCACTGTGGTCAGAAAGTCCTTCTATTTGGCACATCTCATTACTAATGGTTTTGAATCCAGAAAGAAAGAGGTCATCATGTCTCTCTACACTTCCCTTATTAGGCCAATCATCGAGTATAATGCCCCATTTGGCATGTACCTCACTAGACACATGCAACAGCTGGAAAGGCCACAAAAGTACCTCATGAAGAGGATCCAAGGCCTTAAACACATGTCGTATATGGACAGACTCAAATAACTCCAGCTATTCTCTGTCTCATATCATCTACTAAGAGGCAATCTCTGCTTGACTTACAAAGCCATGTCTGACCCAGCTCTGTTAGAAATGCTACATCTAAAGAAATCCCAGTCCCTCCGCACCACATGCTCCAGAGACCTCAACCTCATTACCACAATCAACAAAATATGCTGGAGGGACAGGTTCATAATCCAGAGACTGCCCATGCTCTGGAATAGACTTTCCATACATGTCAAGCAGAGCACCTCACTGGCCCCCTTCAAGAAAAATATTAATGAGTGGATGAGAAATAGAAACTTCAGCCCGGGGATCACTCCAGGGCTTTACTTGATAGAGGCACTGGGAACTAACGTCGGACAACCCGATACCAGGGCATTTCTATGGACAAGGCTTTAAAGGCTCCAGGGCCATTAGCCTAGTACACACCTATGAACCTATGTCATTGTCAGGAAAATGACTTTTTGCTGTTTCTGTGAACTTTTGCATTCGGGCAATGAGTTCTTTATTTTCTTTAAAAAAAAAAAAGTTGATACTTCTCACCAGCGCACCATGTTTTCTTTCTCTGGGCCACTCACACTTGCATATGCACGCACACAAACGTAAATTCTCACACACAAGCACACATGTAGTGAGTGTGTCTGTGCCTCTGACTGTAGACAGATTTTCTTTCTCTCTTTATATATATATTTATACATGTGTATGTGTGTCTCTATATATGTATAATATATATATATATATATATATATATATATATGTGTGTGTGTGTGTGTGTGTGTGTGTGTGTGTGTGTGTGTATACTTAAAAACAAAAATAAAAATGTATCTATACACACACACACACACACACACACACACACACATATATATATATATATATATATATATATATATATATATATATAAACACACACACATACACACAAAACTATCACTGCTGAGCTACTCAAGACTGTACATCACATTTTTTTTCATTATGTTTATTCACTGGTTCCTTCTAACCAGAGTCAGAATTCAAACATTCAGCAGTAAACATAAGTTAAATTTGGTGAGCGTTATCTGCCCTGGAGATTGTGCTGGACCTAAAATATAAATTGACATAATTAGCCTGACATCAAGAGGATTCACACAATAAGTTGTAGTTTAATGGGTGTTTCAGTTCTGTTTAAACGTGAGATTTTCTCTGTGTTTTTCTTCTTCTCATTTGTCAGAATTAGTGTTAAAAGCTGAGAATACTGTGTGGAGAGGAAACAGGGGAACTGAGAGAAAATGAGACATTTAAGGTTCTATCTGCCTTACAGTCAGATCTACGTCTTTATAATCAGATTTCTGCAGTGCAGAATGTTCTGAGATTCTCAAAGGTATGGCTGTTTTGCTGTAGATGATTATATGTATCAAATCAAGTTAGCATGCTGCAGTCAGAACTTCTAGTTTCTTATGTATGCCATTTATAACTGCATTCTTCTGTAGTCACAAAGGAACTTAGTAACAGAGTACTTTTGTTTTAAAAAATGTATGTATGTATTTATTTATTTACTATTAAATGAAAGGTACATGGAATGTAAAAATGCAACTTTGCTGGCAAGTGGTTATTTAACAGAAGATATCAGGCACTGAGTAGTGTACTGTCTAAACTAGCCTCTCAGTCAGAGATTTCTCAGATGAAATCCTCATGGTGATAGAGGCGCCGGAAGCTGCTGAAGACTGGGGGGGAGGGGGGGCAGAGGGTAAGAGGGGAACTTAGTGATCTAAAAAAGGGCAAATTTTTAAAACTATTTACTACCACAACATAGGTTCACTTGGAGGACATTTTAAGCTTATCCATTTTCCCTTTTGGTGCTTGAATTAACATTTCCTGGATGGTCTTACCTATCCCATGGCTGTTAATTGTATAGTAGCCCTAGGGAGAATAAATGCAATCATACTATAGATAATTTGAGGGACCCATGTAAGGGAAGCAGCATTTAGGAACTGTCTCTATCCATTAGTGGCATGGGGACAATCCTGGAGTACATTTTTATTATCCATCCTTAGATGCAAGTTGCATTTGAATATGGACAGGGATGAGCTTTGGATAGTCTGATCTGGAACAGTGGTAGCCTCTGTGATATATATCCATCTCTCTACAACATTCAGTTTAGATACCTGGATTGAGTATTTCTGATGTCATTTGACTTGCTGATGTTCAGTAGGTCCATCTGTATTAGGTCAGAGGATGCCTTGTATGCCAGACATGTCACCTCTAAGCACTCTGTAGGATACTGAGTATAGTGATAAATCTTTGAGGTGGTCCATGCAAGAACTATTGTTTTGGACTTGTATCCTTTTAATAAGGTATCTCTGTGGGTATTCTAATTGTTGCATGGGTCTGGACAGATACATGCCAAAGTGGGCATTATACAAAATGACTGACCTAATGAGGGCTTTGTAAAGGTGGACAATAACATCTCTAGATCTAGTCACAATCAATTTGTTTATAAGTTGTGCAATATAGAAAGACTTTCTTATGACTCTGGGCACATATTGGTCAAAAGTTAGGTCACTGTACACACAAGTTCCCAAATGCCAAACAAATGGGTCATTTCTCAGGGGGCATTGTCAATTTGGCATTTACCTGGAGTAGATGACTTCCCTAAGGATATGATAAGGTATTTCTTTGAGTTTCATTTCAATTTATGATTCTGGTACCAGTTATAGTTTGGGACAAGCCTTCCTGTATGATGGTTAAGTAATTTGGGGATTCATTAACTACTCCTAGCTTGCAGTCATCTCAGACATAGTCGGCCAAAGCCCTTTGGTATTTCCTTTTACTTTTGACATGTATATGCCAAACAGAATTTTGGTGACTGGTCTTTTCCCCTATTTTGATCTCCTGCATCTTGTGAGTAAGCATACATGTATGCATTCTTTGATTCTCCTTCCAGATTGTATTAACTTGTTTGTATTAAATTATATTCTTTGTATAATACACCACCACATGTTAGAAAGTGTTTTAAATGTTGTAGTTTGGAACAGTCTTCTAGTAAGTAATGAAACAAAACGTATGCACCAATAATGACAAGACTACCCATTTCAAAAAAATTCAACCATAAAAGGCCACTCAAACTTCTGTCATGACAATCCACCAATATCAGTAAATATGCAAAATTTATTCAGAAGTAAGTTATCTAAATAATTCCACATTAAAGGGATCTATAACTAATGAAGAGGTTGCTGCTAGCAAACAACTTTATATTTCATTGTTTCATCTACAAATAAAGTGTCTGTTGTCCTTGAAGAATAAATAGCCTATGCTACATTAAAAAAATGATAAGGTAGTAATTTTGCAATGGGGAATGGATGGCAAACTGATAACAGAAACATAGTTACTAGGTAACCCCTCCAAATGAGGACATTCATAGGACTGCAGCATCCACTCCCTTTAAAGTACAGCACAGTACAGTATTAGCAATCCAGCTGCATACTGAGGGAGTAGAACCCACAGCCTTCTGCTTCAAAAGTGAATGCACTACCTGTTGTACTACTAACAAAGCAAATGAGCTATCATAAGTAGCACTAAACCTCTCTTACCCTGAAGCTCTCAGCTCCTTGTAAAATCCACTTGACACTCAACTTAATCTCTTAACTTCGCAGCACAAGAAATTTGGAAAAAGCCAACATTTATTTGGGGGGGGAGGGCAAAGGCCCACAACCTGGGACACATTTTAAATATTGCTTGTATAATCTTAGAAAGTTGCTAAAATAAAGTGTTATGTGTTACCATGTGTTTTCTGAAAGATAGGAAGACTGAAACTTAATGGGCTATCATTCTTTAGTGAATTCATTTCTCACTGATTTGCAAGAAAACTATTAAGAGGAATAGACCAAAACTATGAGCCAAATATTCTGTGAAAATCTGGACAGTTGAGAGCTATGGACTCAACTCCCTGAATCACAAGTGGTGGTATGGGTAGAGAATTCAGGCTCTTGTTTGAACCTGAGTAACACTAACCACCAGGTATACCTAACAGGGGTATTTTACACACACACACACACACACACACACACACACACACACACACACACACACACACACACACACACACACACACACCTGCAAATAAAAGAACAAAGCTCTCCTTGCTGGCATGACTCTGGAACTGGCAGCACCAACAAAACAGCGGCAGCATAACTCCTGTAACAGAGCAATAAGAGAACAAGAACTGCTAGTTTAGTTAGTTTAACTTCCGTGCGTGAATCCGTGTTAGCGTGAAAACTCCACTTCATTAGTTTGTCCCGACAGGTTTTGCAGGTGTAAAAGTGGGGGGGGCTTTCCCTCTCCCTGGCTTTATGGCTCTGGCACCCATGCATGGTGGCCTGCACAGAGAGTCTCTATCAAACATAAGATGAAGACACATGGAGTTTCAAGACAGTAGATGCATTATCCTGTTACTTATTCATTCATTCAGCCTGTCCTGCACTCGGACATTTGTAATAAGAGTGAGCGTTTTGTCATGCTTTTTACTTTTGGGTTGTTGAAATCACATTGACTTACATTATATGGGACCAGGGTGTGCCTTAGAGGGGATTAAACCTTTTCCCAATGTTCTGTCACCTTGTTTTCCTATGTAGAAGTAAGGGCGGGGTGGAGGAGCCAAGGTTCACACATGGGGATGCAGACAGCATGACCCCCCCCCCAAGTATCACCACATGCAAAAGAACTTTGTTTTCCACTTTTCATTGTACTTTTAAATGACACTTTCTCTGTGGATATTAACTGTGTGGTCTTAGAAAGATGTGTTTCCAGAGACTGAACCTGAAAGTTGTCTAAGTGGATGAATACAAAACTTCAGTTAACAAAATGAATGGATAAAAGATGGATAAATAGGTAAATGAATATGGGGATGGCACAGTGGTGCAGCAGTAGCGTTGTTGCCTCAAAGCAAGAGGTTCTAACCTGGGGTCCATTCTGTGCAGAGTCTGCATGTCCTCCCTGCATTCGTGTGGGGTTCCTCCAGGTGCTCTGTTTTCTTCCTACGTTACAAAGACATGTGTCTAGAGCGTTTCTCCTTGGGCCTCTGCTAAAAATTGGCCTTGTTCCAAGTCGGACTTTCCTGGTAAACAAAAAATGTGAAAACTAATTAACTAAAATGTTCAGGGTTTGATTCTGAGCAGCAGTTATTGGCCTGGCTTGTAATAGTCTGCAGACTAGTATTTCACTATGAATAAATTACATAATAAATAAACATTTCATGATTTAAAACTGAATAAAAAGTAACTCACAATACATGAGAGGTTCTAAACTACTAAAACCAGCATTTAAAAGGGGGGTTACAGACAATATACCAAAGGCATTAATACTGAATGCCACTTCAGGAGAATAAGAACAGCCAAAACCACTTTTGTCAAACTTTGAGGTTGTACTTTCCCCTCTGTTGTACAACCTCATAGATGTTGTGCATTTATTTATCTATTTATGCATACATGTACATATATACATATATATGTTTGGAGTATGCATGGCAGAGTCTAACCCCACAATAGGGGTGCAGGTGGTCTTGCACCCCCTGCAAAAATGTCTTTGTTGAGATTGCCAAAAGTGTTTTTTGCCTTTTTTTAATGAACAACATTCGATACAAATGCCTTCAGTTTTTCAACATGAATCCTAAAAAGTGTCTCAAATGTTAAGCCCTTTGCCTATTTAGTTTTGCTTTTAGTATATCTTTGGAGATAAAAGGTTAGAGCTACGGCAGAAAAGCAGAATGACAGATAAGTAGATTGACATATATTTTATTTATTTCGCTTTTGTTTATCATGTTTGCCTGACCGAGTTTAGTCAAAAAACCCTTTTTAGCATAAGGTCATGGAGAAATTCTCCAACATATTGCAAACATTTTTAAACATACATTAGGTAATATACATAAACACGCATTCTGTAATGTAAATTCACAATTAGACATACATTTGCTAAGTACACTCATATGAAATAAAGGTAACTATTGCGATATAAAACATACTTTTGCATTAGATTTTGAACATTGAGTATTTAAAGGGGTAGATTAGTGGGTTTGTCAAATAAATAATAGATCATGTGATTAGTGCTTAGAAATTCAAAGAAACGGAGATGAGGGAAGGAACTACGTAGGGCAGAAAATGTTAATACTGTAGTTAGAAGGTGGGGTGTAAAGTAGGTTCGTAGATTATTAGGCAGATTCAATAAACCCTACACAGTGGCACACTGCTTTGTATTCAGTAAGCAGCTGTACACAGTGTGTAAAACTGCGCAACCATGGTAAACACTGTTGCATGCTAATTACAGCATAAGAAGCTGAATTGTATGCTAATCAACAAATTCAAGATGGAGGAGCTATTCAACAAGCTATAAAGCAATTGTGTAGACATGGTGATGGTTTTCCCTGCGAATTCCAAAACCTATTGAAATACAGCCACAGAAAGGGATCTATGCAGAAAGAATGTTAGGGGCTACTGCTGCTTTAATTCATGTGTATGTGCAACACCCTGTAGTCAGTGCTGCTGCTGCTGCTAGTAGACCAAGACCTAGAAGGAGAAGAGTTTTCAGAACCCGTTTAACTTATCACAATATACATGACATGGGAATTGTAAAGCGCTACAGGGTGGATAGAGACACACTACAGGAACTCTGCAACCTCTGTCATCATCAAATCAGAGCCAGGGCAAACCGTAGGGAACCCATACCAGCGGAGACAAAGGTATGTGTAACACTTAATATTTTAGCTAAAGGACCTTTTCAGAGACCAACAGAGGACAAGCTAGAGGTGTCACAATCATCACCATCCAGGACCCTCCATGAATTCCTGAATGCTGTGTTCCAACATGCCAGTGACCTCATATATTTTCCCCATACTGCTGAGGTCAGGGGCACAGATGTGCAGGAGTTCTACCCTGTAGCACCCTTCCCTGAGGTAATAACTGCCATAGATTGTACACATATAGAAATTAAGGCACCACCGGGGAACAGGGAAGGCTCTACATAAATAGAAATGGCTTCCACTCTATTAACTGCCAAGCCATGTGTAATGCTAAGGGAATCATCCTGAATGTGTGTGCTGGCACCCAGGCAGTTACCATGACTCATATATCATATATATATGTATTCCAACTGTATCAGATGTTTACTAGGGGTGATATTCCACAGGGTCATTTAATACGGAATGAATATTATGTGCTGGTACTGTGGCTAATGACGCCCATCAGAAATGCACACACACCCGCTAAAGAACACCATAAAGAGGCACACACTCAAACCAGAAATGGCATACGGTGTGTTTGGGCTGCTGAAGTCATGGTTTCATTGCCCAGCTAGATCTGGGAGAGCCCTGCAGTAAAATCCATATACATGTACTGAAATATTCACAGTCTGTGCCATGCTACACAGCATCATCCTGAGAAAGTAGCTTCAGCAGGATCAGCAAGAGGAAGGGGCACACATTCCACTGCCAATGGGAAGGTGACCACAGCCACAAGCAGGTGAGGAGTCAAAAGGGCAACTAGCAGCTTCTGCTGGTGTAGGCAGACATAGGTATGCTTGATATGCCCTTGCATTGTCTAAGAGGCAATGCATAGCACACTCAGTCACCACCTATGGGGCTAAAACCATCACCCTATGTACATATATATACACTGATGTCAGGCAATGCTCACAGCCTTTACCAAACCTGTTGCAACTGCTGGATGTACAAGGTAAATATTGAACCAGTAGTGTGTTGTGTAATAATATGAATGAATGACATAGACTTGCTTGTTGGTAATGTAAGCAAGTAAAAGGTGAGTGATTTTTACAGCAATGAGTTTAACATTTGACAGCAGAGACTTATGTGAATACACGTGTCCTAATCAGGTAGGAGGTCTCAGACATCAATGATTCACACATTCATACCTCTCAAAAGTACTGATGTTCACTGAATGTCCTCAGTTTGGCCTCATACTTTTGTACTAGAAAATCATGAAAAATAAAGGGTTAGAAAGTAATGAGGCACATTTCAGTTTCAGACTTCACAGCCCGCAGAAGATTCTTAAAAATACTGATGCAAACAAATGATTTTATTCTAACAACTGTCTAACTTTCTAATATCAAAATATGTCAAAAGTACTATCAGCAGAACAACATAACAAACACAGCTATGCACCCTGAGCATCAGACACAAATATTATATGTCCCTAAATCCAAAAGATAGAAAACAAGGATATGGCATGGTTATCATCAACTGCACGGGGTGTAGTTGGGGGGGGGGGTTACCTAGGCTGACACAAAAGGTCGGTGAGTGATTGTGAGTAAGAAGAGAAGCAGGCAGACATTTGGATAAAGTAAGTAATACATGGCCAGTGAGAAAAAAATGAGCTTTAAGCTTCATGGCTGAACCGTGTAACTGTTGTTTGTGTGTCTGTATTGGCCCTCCAGGTGAAATTGGTGTGTGAGTATCTGCAGGAATGGAGCCAAGCTCTGTGCTAGCTCTACATCTTCACATGTTGGACAGGTGTGAGCTATGCATGGTAGAGGTAGCAGCTCATTGTTGTCATACCCAGCCATGAGAACTGGCTCTGCCAGGAGTTGCACTGGCATGTCCATACCCATGGTCAGATGCACTGCTACTACCTGAACTTGATTGATATCTGCTGGATGAGCTCCCCTCATGAGGACATCCAGGAACATGACCCCATGGCTTGACACTTCTGAGTGTGACACCTCAACCATTGATGGAGCAGTGGAAGTAGTGTCACTCTAGGAGGGTGATCAGGCACAGCCATGTCAGCTAATCTCAGACGATGTGGCTGACCTACACCAATATGGATGCCACCCTCCCAGCAGATGCTCCATCACAGACTCCACCCATTCCAATGTGTCATTTATCCAGTCCTATGAATTGGCAATACCGTGGAGGCAGTCATGCATGTCAGCCTCTGCCATATCTTCAACCCTAAGAATTTCTCTGGAGGACCTATTGGAGCATGTTACTCCTCCATAGTGGCCCTAAACATATGTTGAGTGGCATGGGAAGACACACCTGTATCAAGGAAGGATGGACAGCAGGCCTCCTACGAGCTCCCATAACAACCCTTCTGCATGGCACCTCACCTACACTTTGGGTATGGCCAGAGTCAACAGGCACTGAAGCCACAGTAAGCACACTTCCATGATCAAGTGTCTCACCCTCCATCTGTCCAATATCTGAGTGGTCACTGGAATGGGTTGGCGTAGGTCTACTGGCTGTGTCTGATGGAATTACAGGGGATGGCTGAATGCCAACCTCTGTGTCAGATTCAACCTCTGCACCCTCCGACTGTGCTTTGGTTTGTCAACCATCATCATCAGAGTCTGCTGATACTCTGACACCAGGTGATAAGAGTCCTACACTTCCACTGTCAGGATCACTTGTGATAATAAGCAACAGACACAAGAAAAAAAATTAATACTTACACAACTATAGTACAATATATGCTAACAAACTAGCAGTGGTGCCACTGTTACAGACAGTACAGCAATACACACAACAGGCCTGACACCCACATCACCCATATGGATAAAATTAATATTTCTTCGAACTGCTCATCGATACTGACATAAAAATGTTTGGCTTACCATGTACAGATGATGTTATGCTTCTTATGAATGATGGTCCTGGAAGAAATTAAGCAAAAGGTAAGGACATCATCAACACAATTAACAGTAATACAGGGGGTTAAAATGTTTGCCCTTTATATGCCCATTAACGATACTTTTAACAAGAACTTGGATGGTATGTCCACCTTAAGCCCATGTGTAAACAACCAGAATGTGTTGTTAACTGTATCAATTTATAACAACCCCCTCCTAACAAATTTAATGTTAAACAGAAATTATGTATTGCTGTCACTATTTTGTTATACAAGAAGTATTTAACAATTGAGATAGGTAAGCCTACTTGGAAGCTTCTCCTGGAATATACTTGTCCACCCTGAAAAAGTAGCACCAGTGTCAATTATATGCTGTTGTGCACTTTACAGTGAGCTGTCTGGACCCCCTGACAGTGGATAGGAACTCTTCATTTGCTATCAGTGGTGGTTCTGTAGCAAGCCTCTTGGTACCCATCCATTCATGGGCCACTGCAGCTGCTATCCTCCATGCTGATGAAATCATGTCAGTGGCCCTGTGGCACACCTGATCAAATGTCCTGCTCTAGCTGCCTACTGAGTTCACATCAGTAACTACCTGCTGCCAAATTTGCATTCTGTCTGACATACCCCCATGTCCCCTCTCAAGCAGAAAGGCACCATGATGCCTAAATGCTTGCACAATTACTTCATTTTCAGGGTCACTGAAGGGGATTTTCAGGGATTGGGATTCTTGGGTGCTATAGTCATTGGTAACATAAAACACATAAGAAGGACAATGATCATAAGTATAACATTGCTTCACCCAGAATGATACCACAGTATAAGGACAAAATGATTGACTTCAACAATTGGCTAAGCTTCTGGTATCATTCAAAGGGGATCCAGTATCTGTCTGCTTGGGACGACATGATCGACAAACTAAGATGCTTTGCCAGAGATGGTCTGCACCCGTTCCTCTTGGGATTCAGGTTACTGGTTAAGGCTTTTGCCACCCCTATAGTGCCTTTTTTAGGCAAGGCTCAAAGGACAAAACCATCACCGTAACAGGTACAAGTATACAAAATCTGAAGGTAATGCTACTCAATGCTAGAAGTCTAAACCTCAAAATGCACTCTCTCGAGGCACTCCTAAAAATGGAAAACAGCGATATCTGTGCAGTAACTGAGTCCTGTTTCAAAGCTCCAGAGGCTACAACTCTCACCACACTTTCCGGCCACCAAACCAGGACCGAAGCTCTAAAGGTGGAGGAGTGTCCATATTCACCAAGAATATTCACACCTCCAGGCTACTTGCCCAACACAATAAATCTGAAATTCTCCAGGTGCAATTAACACTAGGTAAGACTGCAATCCAAACTGCAGCTTGCTACAGATCACCCACCATGCCCCAAGATTCTCACTCCACCTTTTTAAACATACTGGAAAATATTAAGATACAACCAAACACCCTAATACTGGGTGATTTCAACTACCCTGCCAATAACTGGGAAAACTACTTGTGTACCAACACCTTTACCCAAAGGTTCTTGGAATTCATAAATTCCAATGCCCTGGATCAACTAAGCCATAGTCCCACCAGGGGCTCCAATATCCTGACCCTGGTCATTAACAACATAGAAAATCAATGCTCCACACCAGTGGTCACCCCCTCATTGGTAAGGTCTGACCATAAGCTAATCACCTTTGACATCTACATCCCACCCCCCAGTAAGGAAACATCCATAAAAAACTTTTCCAAAGCCAACTTCATACTACTCAAGTCAGAAGTGACAAACTTCATGACACCCATCCAGACGGGAACTGAAAGTTCAACTTCTGAATCCTACACTAAAGCACTGTATGAGTACATCCACCCGTGCATGAATCGTGCCATCCCAAATAGAACCAAGACGCTCTCCTCCAAAAAAAGGATATATATATATATATATATATATATATATATATATATATATATATATATATATATATACACACACACACACACACACACACACACACACACACACACACACACAGATTTTTCTTACTGACATTTCAGCATATGTAGTATATAGCTGAAAAATGCAAACATACCTTATCAAGATTAGTAGACTTATGTGCAGATAACTCCCAAAGTAATATCTTCTTCTGTGTTATCCACATAAACAAGTCTCTTCACATTTTGGTTCCCTAGCTACACAGTTCTGTTTTATGGTGTAGACTAAGAGCTGTGAGCATGGTGAAGATTTAAATGAGGTGTGATTAAAAATAGAAAAATGAAGAAAATTGAGAAGGATAGGGCTCATTATAGTAGTAATACAGCCTACCCTCAGCCTCCTCGGTCACAGGTTTGGAATAATGACAGTAACATTGATACTGTTTCTGAAAACAACCAGGATTCGTCTCTTTTGGATCAGCAGCATTTTCCACCATTGAGGAGGTCCGAGAGACTGAGGGACAGATATAATCAGAATATACAGGGTCAGGGGACTTTTTCTATGAGCAGGGGCTGGGGGCAATCATTTTACCAGAGGGGGGAGGGAGGGGTGGACTTTGAGGGTGGAATTAAATGTACATGGACATATGTTGGACAATTGTTCTATCTTAAGGAATTCCAAAGGAGATTTTAATGCGTTTAATTTGTCTTCTTTTCAAATTAATGTCATTGACTGTGACTTGCTTTCTAAGGGATTGTCATTTATTCCTGTGAAAAATTTTAATATGGCCCAAACATTGGTGGACCTTAGACATTTTGTTAGAAAATTGAATTTAAATGTTATTTTTAAATCTGTAGAACATGTTTGTAACCCACTACATATTTTAAGTACTTATAACCCACCTTTACATCCCTAATTAGCAATGTTTGATAAAATATGTGAAGTTGATGTTAGGAATTTACATAAGAATGTACATTTCTCCAATTTAAGTAAGGGTGAATTGGATGGCTTGAATAAATTAAGATCTAATAAGGATGTAAGAGTTATAAAACTTGAAAACCTGATAAGGGCGGGGGGATCATTATCATGGACATATGTGACTATAATGCATGAATGACCAACATTTTGGCAGGTTATGCTTATAAGAAAATTACTTGAAATTAGCTGAATGGTACCTAAAACAAGATTAGAAGTGAATTGAATGATTTGTTTATTGAAGGTTCCATATCCATAGACGAATATAATTTTTCATCTGTTCACCACTCAAAAATTCCATGTATTTCTGGTTTACCCAAAATACATAAGAATATGTCTGATCCACATATTGTGCCCAATTGTAGATGGGCGGGGTTCTATTACATACCCTATAGCTAGATATTTGGATATCAACCTAAAAGCCCTTGTTGCCGATGAAATGAATATATGTAAAGATTCATGAGATTTTTTTACAAAGGATTAATAATTTGGAATTTAGTGAGACTGTTCTATTTATTACCGTAGACATGAAGAATCTATACACTTTAATACCCCACAACACTGGGGTGGAATGGGTATGTGATTATTTATCAGAAAAAGGGGTGTCCCAGCCCAAGATTAATGTATATGAACAATTATTTGATGTAGTGTTAAATCCAAACTGCAGCTTGCTACAGCTCATCCACCATGCCCCAAGATTCTCACTCCACCTTTTTAAACATACTGGAAAATATTAAGATACAACCAAATACCCTAATACTGGGTGATTTCAACTACCCTGCCAATAACTGGGAAAACTACTTGTGTACCAACACCTTTACCCAAAGGTTTTTGGAATTCATATATTCCAATGCCCTGGATCAATTAAACCATGGTCCCACCAGGGGCTCAAATATCCTGACCCTGGTCATTACCAACATAGAAAATCAATGCTCCACACCAGTGGTCACCCCCTCATTGGTTAGGTCTGACCATAAGCTAATCACCTTTGACATCTACATCCCACCCCCCAGTAAGGAAACATCCATAAAAAAAACTTCTCCAAAGCCAACTTCATGCTACTCAAGTCAGAAGTGACAAACTTCATGACACCCATCCAAACGGGAACTGAAAGTTCAACTTCTGAATCCTACACTAAAGCACTGTATGAGTACATCCACCCGTGCATGAATCGTGCCATCCCAAATAGAACCAAGACGCTCTCCTCCAAAAAAAGGATATATATATATATATATATATATATATATATATATATATATATATATATATATATATATATACATATATATATATATATATATATATATATATATATATATATACACACACACACACACACACACACACACACACACACACACACACACACACACACACACACACAGATTTTTCTTACTGACATTTCAGCATATGCCGTATATAGCTGAAAAATGCAAACATACCTTATCAAGATTAGTAGACTTCTGTGCAGATAACTCCCAAAGTAATATCTTCTTCTGTGTTATCCACATAAACAAGTCTCTTCACATTTTGGTTCCCTAGCTACTCAGTTCTGTTTTTATGGTGTAGACTAAGAGCTGTGAGCATGGTGAAGATTTAAATGAGGTGTGATTAAAAATAGAAAAATGAAGAAAATGGAGAAGGATAGGGCTCATTATAGTAGTAATACAGCCTACCCTCAGCCTCCTCGGTCACAGGTTTGGAATAATGACAGTAACATTGATACTGTTTCTGAAAACAACCAGGATTCGTCTTTTTTGGATCAGGAGCATTTTCCTCCATTGCGGAGGTCCGAGAGACTGAGGGACAGATATAATCAGAATATACAGGGTCAGGGGACTTTTTCTATGAGCAGGGGCCGGGGGCAATCATTTTACCAGAGGGAGGAGGGAGGGGTGGACTTTCAGGGTGGAATTAAATGTACATGGACATATGTTGGACAATTGTTCTATCTTAAGGAATTCCAAGGGAGATTTTAATGCGTTTAATTTTTCTTCTTTTCAAATTAATGTCAATGACTGTGACTTGCTTTCTAAGGGATTGTCATTTGTTCCTGTGAAAAATTTTAATATGGCCCAAACATTGGTGGACCTTAGACATTTTGTTAGAAAATTGAACTTAAATTTATTTTTAAATCTGTAGAACATGTTTGTAACCCACTACATATTTTAAGTACTTATAACCCACCTTTACATCCCTAATTAGCAATGTTTGATAAAATATGTGAAGTTGATGTTAGGAATTTACATAAGAATGTACATTTCTCCAATTTAAGTAAGGGTGAATTGGATGGCTTGAATAAATTAAGATCTAATAAGGATATAAGGGTTATAAAACCTGATAAGGGTGGGGGGATCATTATCATGGACATATGTGACTATAATGCATGAATGACCAAAATTTTGGCAGGTTATGCTTATAAGAAAATTACTTGAAATGAGTTGAATGGTACCTACAACAAGATCAGAAATGAATTGAATGATTTGTTTTTTGAATGTTCCATATCCATAGACGAATATAATTTTTTATCTGTTCACCACTCAAAAGCTCCATGTATTTCTGGTTTACCCAAAATACATAAGAATATGTCTGATCCACATATTGCGCCCAGTTGTAGATGGGCGGGGTTCTATTACATACCCTATAGCTAGATATTTGGATATCAACCTAAAAGCCCTTGTTGCCGATGAAATGAATATATGTAAAGATTCATGGGATTTTTTACAAAGGATTAATAATTTGGAATTTAGTGAGACTGTTCTATTTATTACCCTGGACGTGAAGGATCTATACATTTTAATACCCCACAACACTGGGGTGGAATGGGTATGTGATTATTTATTAGAAAAAGGGGTGTCCCAGCCCAAGATTAATGTATATGAACAATTATTTGATGTAGTGTTAAAGGATAATTGTATTTTCTTTAATAATTAATTTTTCATCCAAGCTGTAGGTGATGCAATGATCTCCCCATGTAGCGGCTTATATGCCAATATGGTTATGCTACAGTGGGAGAAAAAATTTGTATTTAATTCACATTTTTATGCACATTGCAAAATGTATGTAAGATTTTTGGATGATATTTTTATATTTTGGGATAGACCAAGTGAGCTTATTAGTGAATTTATAACATATATTAATAGTTCGACACCCTTTCTCAGTTTTACCCATACTATTGGACTATATGAAATCTCCTATTTGGATGTTAGACTATTAAAGTACATGGATTCAAAAAAATTATGGTCAGAGATCCACCGGAAAGAAACTTAATCAAATATTTTTTTTACATTTTGACAGCTGCCATCCTTACAAACAAAAAGAGCAGTAATGAAGGGGCAGTTTGTGCGAGCTGCTCGGATGGTGTCCTGATTTGATTAATTTCTTAATGAATGTTATCTTTTAAAGAACATGTTTCTTAAGAGAGAGTATCCGGTGGATCTGGTTAATAATTTAATGTCGGAAGTGAAAGGGAAAGGGGTTTCTTCCAAGCTATTTTAAATGCTGGGGATACCCATTTCTCTAATGATATGTATATTTATGTGGAATCACATAATATTTCTCAAAGGATTTCTAGCACATGTAATGTGGATGTTGTGATAACAGATAGAACTGTTTCAACTAATGCAAATTTTCGTTCAGCTTTTATTACTACCTATACCTTAGCAAGTAAAGAAATTACTGGGATTCTGGTTAAGAATGGTAATTTTATCATCATGTAATGATGTTAGACAATGTGTAGGTGAGAAACCTGTAGCGGTCTATAGGAAAGGTCAATCTTTGAAGAATTTGTTTGAAAGCAGTAGACAGATATAAACTGTCGGTTGTATGAAAAAATGTGGATTATGCAACTACTGTGAATATATAGTGGAAGGATCAAATTAAAATATTAATTGTATAAAGTTGATTCTAAGGAAGAAATGTAGTTGTTATACAGAAAAGGTTGTTTACTGTGCTTTCTGTTGCAAATGTTCTTGCTTTTATATTGAAAAGACAGAGAGAAAATTAAAAAAATCGTATCTATGAACATCTGAGAGACATCAAATTAAAAAAAGATACAAATGCCTTAGCAAAACATTGTAATGAATGGCTGGGACATACCTTTAAATTCACTGTTATTGACCCTTTGCAGTTAGACCCAAGAGGTGGTCCATGGCCATTGTATCTTGAAAGAAATGAAGCTCTATGGCAATTGAGAACAAATGCAACTCAATGGCCAGGCTTAAATGAATCTTTCTCAATTACTTGCTTTCTAAAACTAAAGGCTTTATGTAGATAATAATTTAAGAATTTTATAATTTAATATATTAATAATTTAATAAATGTATAATTTCGTAATACATATGAAATAACATACCATAAAAATATATAAAATCTGTATAAATATATGTGTGTGTACACATATATTTATACAGATTTTATATATTTTTATGGTATGTGGAGATATGGTTATTTATCTATATGCTAGTATTTATGTATTTTAATACCTAATCATTTAATGGCACTATAATTAGTGCTTTTAGAATAAATTAATTTATTTATTAATTTATATTTATGATAATGTTTAGGTATAATAAGTCTATTGCACATGTATATATACATATTGTTTTTATATATATATAATATTTTTAACTCTGACTCTGCCTTTTGAATGTATCTGAATATAACCTTTAGACAACTCAATTTTGGGTATTGGTTTAACATATTGAGGGCATTGTATGTTTATATTGTTTCATTTATGCTAGGTATGTATAACTTTAAACTTTCTGTTATAGGACTTCAAATAGTCATGAATTATTTATGAATACTGAGTCAGTATTGGTCCATGATGTAATTAATGTGTTTTAAAAGAGATTGCTAATGAGGCATGCTCCATCTTGATAAAGTCTCCAAATCTGGAGACGAAAGCGCTTGATTTCTATATATTTTTTTCTTTTATTTTGTGAATAAAGTATTTTTAAGTGCAATTACGCATTCTATAGCTATGTCAAGAATCTCAGTGGCAACACTCAGATCTGCTGTGAGTTACAGCACAATGGCACTAAATATACAGAACCAACTGATATTGCCAACATCCTGACAGATAAGTTCATTTCTAACTTTACCCCCCCTCTCACCCCCTATAGGGCCCATCGCTATACCAGAAGAATGTAAAGTTCCTGTAATCACGACTGCACAGGTAAAAACGACACACTCCAAAGCCAAGAACATAGCATCCATGGGACCTGACAACATCCCAGGCTGCGTTCTACACGAACTACAGAACAAACTGGCACCCCACCTAAGTACCATGTTCAATCATAGCCTTACATCAGGCTTTGTGCCCACTGAATGGTGCACAGCCACAGTCATCCCACTCCACAAAGGGGGAGCCACCACAGACCCTGGGAACTACCGCTTCATTAGCCTGACAAGCCTGGTCTGCAAGGCTATGGAATGTATCATCATGGAACTTATAAACAATGACATTGGTAATCTCCAAACTCTGGACCCCACCCAGTTCCGGTTTGTAAAAGACAGATCATATCTTGTAAACCTGATAGACTTCTTTGAAGCGGTCATCAAAGCCGTAGATGAGGGTAAGGTGGTTCACACAGCCTATCTAGATATTGCCAAGGCTTTCAACACCATCCCCCACTCTGGAATTTTTTGATAAACTCACTAAACTAGATATAAATCCCTATGTCACAAAATGGGTTGCCAACTGGCTCACTGACAAAACCCACACTGTGAAAGTAGCAGACTCCAAATCCGACTTCAGACCAGTGACAAGTGGAGTACCACAGGGTTCATTTCTGGGTCCTCTCCTTTTTGGTATCTACTTCTCTGAAGTGTAGGTTAACACAGAAGGTTTTTGGCTAATGAAGTTCACAGATGACTGCAAACTATGAGCTATAATCAAAACTCCTAACGATGTGGACATCCTACAAAAGGGCCTCACTGAATCAGATGCCTGGTGTCAAAGCCATGGCCTCAAGCTCAATGCCAAAAAGTGCATTGTCATCCCTTTTGGTAAAAACTCTGTACCCATGAACTACCACATAGGCAGTAGTCTACTTAACACTGAAAGTGTGATAAGAGACCTTGGGACACAGGTGGACAGTGGTCTCTGCTTTGATAATCACATCGCCACAGTAGTCAGGAAATCCTTCTACATGGCACGCCTCATCACAAAAGGATTCTCATCCAGGAAAAAGGTCATTGTTCCCCTGTACTCATCACTTATTAGACCCATTATAGAATACAGCGGCCCTTTTGGTATGTACCTCACAAGACATCTACAACAACTGGAAAGACTGCAGAAATGCCTCACAAAGAGGATTACCAGCCTCAAACAGATGCCTTACACAGACTGTCTGAAAAAACTCCAGCTTTACTCCATCGCATATCGCCTACTCAGACGTGATCTCTGCCTAACATACAAAGCTATGTCAAACAGAGAGCTGTTGGACATGCTCTATTTAAAGAAATCCCAGTCCCTCTGAGCTACATGCTCTAGGGACCTAAACCTTGTCACAACAGTAAACAGAACATGCTGGAGGGATAGATTCCTGTCCCAGAGACTTCCCATACTCTGGAACAAACTACCTATCTATATCAAACAAAGCTCCTCATTAGCACTCTTCAAGAAAAATCTTGATTATTAGATGGAAGATAGGAAATTCACCCCGGGGATCACTTCTGTGACTCTCCCCGACAGGGGCACAGGAAAATAATTTTCTTGGGTGGCGAAAGCCAGGGTACCTTTTTGGCTAGGCTTATATAGGCCCTATAGCCTAGTACCTACCTTTGAACCTATGGACTTGGATGGCATTCACACTTAGATAAAACACATGCACAAATGAATCTATATAGAAGGACCTTGTCATATCAGATACACTCATGGTTAGCACCCCAAACTGTCATCTGTATCTGTGAATGATGCATGACTATATCTAAAAAGCACTTCTTTTGTGACAAAGATGGAAAATCACCACTGTAGAAGAAAATGTTTTGTCCCTTATGCATAGGCTTGAATCCCACACTATACAAATCAATTTTATCAGTGTATAAAGCCAAACCAAAAAATGTGTCAGGTCATGAAATTTATGCTCCCAGTGCACATCTGCAAAGTTAAATCACCTAACAGATACAGCAGCAGATACCACTCAAACAAATGCCAAGTATCAAATTAACTTAATTTCAAATATTGCTTTCCTCCCTGCTTGGCACTGTTGCTGTCCACTTAACATCATGTAAATGCTGTTGGCATCATTTCTAGGGTTTACACACTACCAGTAAATGTGATAACAAGATTTTCCAGGAAATCATCATTTGCTATTGCTCTCCTTTTGGGATTAGACATGCCTGGAGTTAGAGTGGAAGGTGCCCAATTTAGGGCACAGAGGTGGTGTGTTCAAGACTCCAGAATATTTACTGGACTCCTGGTAAAGCACCACAGCCAAAGGCTTCTGCAGGGGAACTATTCTGCTCCCAATACAAGTCATAGGCTTGGAACAGTCTGACCAAGGCTGTATCCAGTGTGACCAGCATCCCATGTACTCAAGAACAGTGTAGGCACCACTTCAATTACCTAAAAAGGCACAGTAGGGATACACTCAACAAGTGGTTGACTGAATTTCAGACTAGTGACATCTCACAGTTGTGTAAGTATGCTAATAAAGAGAATTTATAATACATGGAAAGCTAAATATAAGGAGAATTGGTATACATAATGCTCTTCCTGTTGGTTCTTTTTTCTTTTCACAGCTACTTCTGAAATTAATTGAATTGGCACACTCATGCTGGTTGTTTGAAAAGAATGAGGGAAGCAAGTGGTATGTATGCAGCACAAGAGAAGTATTATTGCAGCTTTAAAAGTAAAAACTAGATTTTTTTTGTTTTCTATACAGTAGTAGAGTGAGCATCCATATCCTAATAGAAAAAGCAAGTATGCATACACAAGCCTGTAGCACAAACCAACTTTATGAGTCAAGTGTAAAGCTGTAGTCAGAGGTTGTGTGGTCAAATACTATGAGTAACAACTATCCAATACTTCATTTATTTAATAATATTGCATATATTAAATTCTATACAAGTATCATAAAGGCCTTGCTGTTAATTGTAATCTGTATAATTAGACCAAGCATGCATGCACTATATGCACATTGCAAGGATTACTTTGAGCAACCCGTAATTATAGTTTGTAGTTGTTGGGAGGTATACTTTAATATAATACTTCAGATAAATATGATGGTAGTGATTTTATCTCTATTTCTCTCACCCCAATCCGTATTTTTTTATTTTCGATTATGTGTCATCAAAATGTCTCCATGTCATCCATTTGTAACAAATTATTAAATTCTTCAAAGCACGGTGAGGTAGGCCAACCCCAGGGTGTCTGCCTGACCCTGCTCCATCAGCTCTAGCACTGACACCCAGCACATCTGGAACCCAACCTATCAATACTGCCTCTTCTGCCCCTGCACTCACTACCTGTGGCCTCAGGTAGCACTACCCTGGCAGCTGGTGTGGTATCCTCCTGGGTTATTGGCAGAGGTGAGGATTTCTTCACTCACCAGGAGATGCCATGGTCTGTGCATAGAGTCATGCACCTTACCATTGCTGTATGCCTACACTGGATGGAGAAGCTGCTCTCCCTCATGGTACACAGCAGGAGAAGATGTCAAGCACTCCAGCAGCCAGAGGAGTAAGGGGACAGTGATGACAGTCCTGAGGTTGAAGACTAGATTATCTCTGTCCCCATGTTTCATGAGCATGAGCTTGCTTTGTCTCCTCTCTTACCCCAATCCTGGTGTTCCCCAACCTTTTCTTTCCCTCACAATCCCTGCATCTGGTTTGTCCTGTTGCTTTGCATTTGCTTCTTCGCCTACCCAACTTTCCTGACCCAGAAACATAACCGTCCATTACCTAGCATTCCTCTTTTACTGAAGTAAAAAAAAAGGGCACCTGTCCCACAAAAAATATCATCCCATACATAGCTCTCCATTTCGTATACCTGTATTCTTGACACACTTGTACTATAGTGCTACGCAGTTATCGCACACACTACATAGCTTATGGTCCAATTGGCTATACAACATGATTGTGTTGTTGTCACCTCTCTTTGTGGAGGTAAAAGTCCAAATTCAGCTAATATTCTGTACATATTGCCATTTTACACTACTGAAGTATTGACTAGCTATGTTTTTTCATACATACCTCCTGCACATTTTTATATTGCTTTCCCTTTGGTTTTCCTGCTGCTTGCCTCCTCCCATTTCACCACCTTCCTATCTACCCTATTTTAATACCTATAATCTGATCAAAAAATAGAATCATACACAGCACACAAGCAAGTACCAAAAAAAAAAAAAAAAAAAAAGACGGGAGCCTTTCACTTTTTGGCCTCTACATTTGCATGGGGTTTGGAATCATGCGCCAATGCCAAATGATGGTGTGCGGGTCCTCTGTGGTATGGTTACCTCTGTGCAATGCTGCTTAAACATGCTGTGCTACATCAAAATACACTAATATACTGTGAAAGTAAAATAAAGAAATATTTTATTGCATTATCAATACTTATGTATTACTTACACCTAGATTCAAGCCCTCTGTCATCTGGGTTGAGAAAGGAATGTGTCAATGCATTTACACCTGTTGCTTTAGAGTCAGCTAAGCAGCAGGTGGGTTTCATACACTGAGTACTAGCTCTCATAATTTTAGCAATGAGCCTTGCATTTGCTCACTGCTTAATTACACACTAACAGGAAAATCAGTAGAAATTTGAATCTCGCACGTAGAAACACTTTGCCAAGCATCTCACAAACCTGCTGCTCGCTGTTGAGCTATGCAAAGTAAATAATAGCATGTATTACTTTTGTTTACTGTCCATTTAGTCTTCATGCCATGAAAGAACATGTGAAAACATAAAAAAATGAAGGTCCTATCTAAGAATATGTCACCTATTTACAATGCAGCCATGTGTCACCTCCACCATGCACTGCAACCCTGGTCTCTCAGTATTTGTTCACAAATATATCAACTACACTGCATAAATTAATAAGAAATGTTGTGTAATATACTATGCATATCTTTAGAATGACAATACACATTCAGATTTTCAAATACTTGTAGTAATGTGGACACCTGTTTGCATATAGTTTGGAAAGGTGTCTCTTAAAGTATACCTGCACATTGGAAAACAAACACCACACAATATACATTGCACACTCATCAATCTGGTAACATACAGAACTTGAAATATCTAGACAGCTGAATATGTCTACATATCTATTTCATGCAGATCTCCCAACATCTTCTCTCCAATATTGACTGCTGATGTGATCCATCATTAGTTGTTCTGTAGCCTTACACAAGTCAGACTTGTGCTGTGGTACCTGCTTAAGGTACTGTGTTTCCAGTCGGTGAATTTAGCTAGGTAAGGGTTCTGTTCTTACTGTAGTCAGGTGGGAAGTGTGTGTGTGTGTGTGTGTGTGTGTGTGTGTGTGTGTGTGTGTGTGTGTGTGTGTGTGTGTGTGTGTGTGTCTATCTAGTCAGAAGAGCATAAGTGCATGTTCTGCAGTTGCCATTCCAATCCCGTGGACTGTCAATATTTTGACACTTACACATCCATTTATTGCTGCCCTCTCAACATCTTAACTCCAACATCCACTGCTGATATCATCCACTATAAGCTGTCCTGCAGTAAAATATGGACTTGTGCTGTGGCTCTTACATAAAGTGCTGAGTTATCTAGTCTGTCTCCTTAGTTAGATAGGAATTCTAATCTCACCACAGTCAACTTGTACATCAGCAAGTGGGGCACTGGTATTAGCATTTTCTCCTCACCAGACACTGCTGATGTCATCAGCTATAAACTGTTGTCTGACACTCTCCAAGTCAGGTTTGAGCTGTGGAATTTGCCTTAAATACAAAGTTATCTAGCCATTATACTTAGATAGGTATGGGTTCTGTTCTCACTGCAGTCAACTGGGGTGTGTGTGTGTTTGTACTCTTGCTTGACATTCAAGAGAGCATTTTTACACCAAAATGTGGGACACTGCTATTAGCATTTACTCCTCACCAGGCATGGCTGATGTCATCAGCTATAACTGATTTGCAGGTGTTCATTATTTCCATCAGGGCAGGGACAATCACCGTATCCTATACTATGCAAATTACAGTGACAGGGATTTCCGTATATCAACAAACATCATGGCATGGTTTGTAGGGTATGTATTTTTATGGTGAGAAATCATAGATCTTTTCTATATGGACACTAGTCATATCCCAGCTGTGTGCAACAGACATGAGTGAATTGTTAATGCTAAATCCATGTCTTTTACATATGTCTGATGTCCTGACAGAGATCATTGAGGGCATGCAGAACACTATCATCCTGTGGAACTTGACCAGGCCAAGGCATTTAAAACAAACCCAACCCACACTGAGGTATTCACGCAACACTGGCAGATGTGGCCATAAACACTTATACACCAAATGGGTAGACCACTGGATTACATACATGTCATCTAAATATGTTGAAATGTGTGATGTGACATACATCAGGGTCCAGTAATCAGGCCTGTATATCAGGGCTGTCTGCTAGGCCTCTTTACTGTCCATTATTTAAGTCACAGACATCATGAATGACATACACATCCTGTGTCCAAACAGCTGTCTGGAAGTCTACAGATTGTGAGCAATCACTGACTTCAACTGTGATATTAGTATAAAGCAGACAATATCAACATACTCCAAAGATTGCTGCCACAGCCATGACAACACATGAGATGAAACAAAAACATAGTTGTTAAGTTATGAAAACAAATTTACAAACCAAGAATAATGTAGATATCACACCATATAAGCAGACCAGTTGCTATGTGTCCTATGTCCTGTGGTAGATGATATGTGGAATGTCTACCAGCATGTGTCCGCAGTGGTGAGTACTCCCTTGTATGTAACACAATCACTGAATATGTGCAGGACATCCATATCAAAGGCCAGAATACTTCCATAGTTCACAGTGTTCCTCACACAAATAACTGGGTGCAATGCACCCTTCTTTATGTACCTCCCCACACGTCTTCCAGTGATGTGTAACTGAAGTGGAACACCTTTGCCATAGTTAGCTGTCACGCATCTTATTGCCCATACCTACATATTCTTTTTGTGGCATAAACATCACTGTCTGATGGTGTGGAACACCCATCAAGTTATTACACCAGATGCATGTGTGATACCTGTTCTGGTGATACACACAGCACATACATAGCTGTTTTACAATATTGATGGCATAGGTTACATTTGTGACAGTGTGGATTGTGCTACATATATATATATATATATATATATATATATATATATATATATATATATATATATATATATATATAGTCCATGCACACTAGTCAAGTAGCCTGTACTGATCATAATGTCCCATACAGATATAGCAGTGTCCCTCCTAACAATTCCAGTGTGTCAGGATGGTGTGCTTGATTACCCACATAGATTGCTGACATTTCATAATAGTTGTACAAGTGAGTTTGTGCAGAACCCTCTATGATCACTCAGAATTGCATATGTTGTGTCAGAGACATGGGATTAATGGTGGTATTATGATGATATTGTCCATTATTGTGGATGCTTCTTTTACTGTTGTCCATGAGCCTGTAACTGTGTCCCACTTGTTGGATACCTCTGCTGACATTACACTCATATTCAGAAAAAACATTTTGCAGAGCTGCACAATATGCAACCAACCCCAGTTGTATATAACATCCTTGACAGATGTTGTGACAACTCTCCACTGGACCAGTGATCAAGCAGCATCAATCTTCACTACTGGCACCTGTGTGAGGATGTTCACTGAGAGGATAACAGGTACACAAACAATATGTACAGGTGCAGCTCTCTGCATCAAGTGCAATTTCCCTTAAGAGCACACAGAGACCACAGTCAGTATCTCCCTCTTCTCCAGATCCCCAATAAGACTCTGCACTGCACAGCTATAGAGTTGAGTCCTTAGCCAGGGTTCCAAGCCACATCTTCCAACACTCTCTCTGCCCAACCAGTGCTTCATGTCTCTGCCCAAGTAGCTGACACAAACACTCTTGGAGATTTGAGATTTGTTTTACATACATACACACACACACACACACACACACACACACACACACACACACACACACACACACACACACACACACACACACCTGGGAAAGGCTGGCATAGGTTTACTAGCTATACCCCCTTCTCCCCAGACTATAAGGTAGTTACCACTGCCACCAGAACCCATTATCAGCTACTTTAAGGCCCTTACCAAAGGGTGCCCAATTTTACTGTGTAATATTTATATTAATGCAAATAGTACTTTTACCAAGAGCAATGTTATTAGGAGTGGACCACACAGTGTCACCAAATAAATATGCAAGTACTCTCAAAACTTAAATATCCCTACACAGATCAGCCACACTGAAAGGTTTAACTATATATAATAATAATCAATAAAAGAACAAGACAATGCTAAATATATATTCACATTGATATCACAGTTCAAAACCACAGGAAAATAACATTGCAGTATAGGCTCACACAAATAAAGAAAAACATCTAAACTAAGCTTCATCATATTCCTGACTGTATCTAAGAGAATTATACTGGTCCCTAGAAACTTACTTCATTAGAGCAAGGTTGATGTGGTGAGTGGCTCTTGTTGTTGTCAGATCCAAGACAGAATACAGAATGTTCTGCCTCACTAAGAGACTTCTCAAAATAATATCTAAAATATTACTGCTGGGATAGCTTGTAGAATGACATCATTTCTGGCCATCTGACTTCTGGTTCTCATGCAAAACCCCATTGCTGAAGCTATTTACCATCTACCTGTAAACATACCCAGAGAATAGCTTTTACTTAGATCTGTGCAACTGTTGGAAGTCATAAAACAATAAAATGCTTCCAAGACAGTACAGAAAGTTTCCTAGTACAGACCGTGGGTCTCTGGCTGTATTGAGAACTGAAAGATACCATCTTTATGGCCTAGGCCCATAAAGTGATTTAATTTCAAATATGTTTTATAAAGTTTGCTGGGCTGTGGTTAACCTCCTGTATTCCAGTTTCACTGTTAAAATATATACATTTAAACAGTTAAAATAGTGCATGCCCATTTCTGTTCTCTTCCAGTAGGGCACACTGTGGCTACATCTTAAACACAGTACTTACAAATGCCTTTCCAACACAAACATCTGTACAGAGCAGTTTGATATACACAAAAAAATTACAGTTATAATACATTTGTAACAGAAGCATCTTATATAAATTAGTTTGATATTCACAGATGGCATATAATTATTTACAAAATTCCAGCTAGCTGTGCTGGCAGTTTCTCTTTTTGTCACAGATGTCCTCTCCATTTTTCATGTCAGGATGCTTATGTCACAATGCCAACTTCTCCATTGTTATGTCACCTTGTCTAACAGTCACATAATATACATCTTCACTTTACAGTCCTTACGGTACAATGTTGATATGTGCTTAGTGTTCCTGCTACAACTGACTTCCATTTACATGCCCTCATCTGCTATATATTGCACTGTTTCACCTGTTCTATTTCCCTGTGTTCATTCCTACAATTTATCTGTGTATTCCTATTTAATACATATACACAATTCATCTGACTGTTTATTTTAAATAGCAGTCCATGTACAGGTACAGATCATTTGCACAACGTATACAGAATACCTGAAATTGAATTCCACAATACTCTATACTGCATACACTATCCTCTACTGTGTTTTGACCATATACATTACTATATGATAAATCCTGGTAGTCACTGTGGCATTCACACAATCTGGCTAACCTAGTTTGTTTTCCTGCAAAGAAGTTTGCTATCTGTGTTGCTTCACATGATGTTCTGGCCGGCAACACTGTTGCCAGGTACAAAACCATGCTTCTTTATGTTTAAATGTGGTGCACAGCATGAATATGTAATCACCACTGCTGCTCACCATGCAAACACATAAAACTTCATGTAGTCTTCGCAGAAAGCCTACATGGAGTTTATTGAATCCCACTGAATGGCTATCATAAGGCTTATATTAGAAGTATAGACATGTGGGTGAGCAGTGTCATAAAACTATTGATATGGGTGAGCGATGCTAATAAAACAGTTCAGGTATTGATGAAAACTCATTGTTTGGCATATGATTCTGATTGAAGAGAAATGGTTTGGTGATTATGGCAAGCTGAAGATAACAGTGGCATTTATCCTGGAGATGTACAGGAGCAGATCCACTGATTTGGTAGGTGAAGTTTTAGTTGTGTTTAAATGAGTCTGCATTCTGAAAGGACTTCAGTGGTAGTGGTATGTGGTTGCATGGTTTAGCTGCAGAATTTGAAAACAGAGAGTCACCTGTGGTATTAAATGATTTAGTTATAGTGTTTAGTGTTTTTCTATAGATCATTATATTGGGGGTTAGTGTTGTAGTACGATGTTAAAGGCTAGGCAATTTCCTAGCTCATAGAGATGTGTGTGTGTGTATTGTAGTTAGCTGAGAAAGAGCTAGGTGATGTGGTTGTTATAACCAGTTTAATTCTCTGAAGGCATATCTATTTAAAGAATTCTGTCTCTTTACTAGATTGGTATCTGCTAATTTTATTGACCAGATGTTAAACTTCCCCATATTTATAATTTTTAGCTTGTATTTAATATGTAATTTTACAGCTGCATCTTTGCGGTAGCGTTGTCGCCTCACAGCAAAATGTTGTCCCGTTCGATTTTCAGCTAGAGCGTCTTCTGTGTGGAGGCATGCGTGAATGGGCATGCCTTCATTGAAGGTTGTGCATCAGGCCTGTAACTCGGCACGTAAAAATCCACTACCAAACATTAGTGGACTGGAGTTCCGCTGTGGCGACCCCTAACCGTGATAAGCCGAAAGACACAACAACAACAGCTACATCTTTAAGTACTATTATGGAAGAACTGTGCAGGGCAGATGATGCTGGAATATACATTAAGGACCAATGCACTGATCTGTTTAAGGGATCTGAGCTAGCCAATGTTGTCAATAATCAACATCTCTTAATGGATTATAATTGAGAAGAGCCTCTCTTGGTGACTATGAGTCTTTTCTAATAGGATGCAAAAAATGTAACAAGGATCGATGGTTGCAATCTGGACCTTTAGTTCATGTCCAGGATATAATCCTGGGGTGCATTGTAGGCTCTTTATTGTTTTTGGTTGTGATGGGCACACTTAGACACAAGACAATCCATTCTAAACTGATGGTTTACATAGGTGATGAAACATGGTTATACCAAAATAACTAAAGTGCTTTCAGCATACAGTTGTTAGAGCAGGACTTATAACTCTTCAGTCTTGGGCCATGAACAAAGTTTGAAGATAGCTATCCTGAAAAATCATTCAATGGCTATTTGTAATGATGCTCCATATAAATGTATTAAATACATTCTGATTCATGGTCTTACAGATGCTGAATAGCCTCATTCTGTTAAACTTCTTGGTGCTAATTTGCAATTGTTTGAAATTTCTTGAAATTACTGACAATAAAGGTAGACCAGTTTACCAGAAATTTGATATTACCTGTTGGAAATAACTCATCTTGAGAACTCTTAATCTATGTTCTTCCCTGTTGTCAATGGCAGATTATGACTTTGTATCAATGCTGCTTCATCCAAGATAAGTATGATAAAGTTACATTTTGTATATCATTTGTTTGTTTGTGTCTTTCGGCTTTTCCCGGTTAGAGGTCGCCACAGTGGAACTCCGGTCCGCAAATGATTGGCAGTAGAGTTTTACATGCTGGCTTGCCAGGCCTAACGCACAACCTTCAACGAAGGAATGCCCATTCACTCATGTCGCCACACAGAAGACGCTCTAACTGAGAATCGAATGGGCAACGTCTAACTGTGAGGCGACAATGCTACCGCAGCACCACCACCGCAGTATATTTTGTATATCATTATGTCTTATAATATATTAGTGGCATTTCCTATAACATTGCACCGCTATTTATTTGATGTAGAATCTGGCACATTTTCTTTGAATGATAGGATAAGGTATTCTGCTGATTCTTTGTCTTATAAAATTAATTATGGAAAGCTAGCAAAATTGTTATTTAATCATAACTTGAAAAGAAATGGTGGGATATCCAATACTCATTGATGGGAAATCCCATACTTTGCAAAGTATAAAACTACATAATCTGATGTCTCTGAAAAAAAAAAACTCAACAACTTCAAGACATTTACTGTCATGCTGTCTTGCTTCTTTTCATTCTAATTGGGTGCCATTGACATTTTACCTGTAAAAAATATTGTTATATTTTATTAATTTTTCCTTGTAGCTCGAGGTCTTGAAATAGACTATGTCTATGGATACCTCAAGAATAAAATGTATTAATGGCATTGATAATGTAAATCAATGAAGGTCAAATAAGCAACCATAACCTATCAAAATCATAATGGAATGGGAGTCTCTCATATTGCATAGTAAACTGTCGCAAATAACAAAAATGTGTACTTCCCAAAGCACAGAAGCAGCATATGTGCTGTACTTTATATAATCAACTTGCTAATTCACTTGCAAATAAAAAACTTAAAGACCTCTCTCTAGTATTGTAATTAAACTTCCCTAACTGCAAAAATGAAGGCTTACATTAAATTCTACACTTACAGTTTCTGCTATTATCTTCTTTGGTCCTGACAGATGCAACTCTTACACTGGGCAGCCATGGTGGTGCAGCGGTTAGTGTTGCCGCCTCACAGCAAGAGATTCTCTGGTTCGATCCTCGGCTGGGGTGCCTTCTGTGTGGAGTCTGCATGTCCTCCCTGTGGTCGCGTGGGTTTCCACCGGGTGCTCCGGTTTCCTCCCACATCCCAAAGACATGCTGTAGGTGGATTTGACACTCTAAATTGGCCCTAGGTGTGAGTGTGTGCATGTGTGTGCCTTCTGTGGAAGGTTGGGTGCCGGGCTGGCAACTCGACACTGTAAAACTCCACTGCCAATCATGAACGGACAGGTGATCTGCTGTGGCAACCCCTAACTGGGAAAAGCCGAAAGAAAAAGAAGATGCAACTCTTACACTGCACACTGTGACATGCATCAAGGAAGTCAGAGATAATATGTAGACCTAAACCAACTAAACGATAGTGGGCAGTTATGTGAGGGCTTAACCCCCAGTCCTTAAAGGAATTGACATCTTCCTGAATGAATAGCATTCTGGTTAAAAATACTTGCACCACAAAGGATGTGGAGTTCCATCTGTACAGAGGCCTAGATATTAGTGAAAATGACCTAAGACACTAAACTTTGACTGTAATAGACTAAGGCCTGCAACAGGGGACATAATGAGAAGGAGAAACATAACAACATAATATAAGTAGTATTGATAATTCTACAGGATAGTAATACACAGGCCATCAGTAATCCATACTTCAAGTCACTATTTATTTAATGTACACACCTGTACAGATAGTCTACATTGTTTGCCTTTGTTTCACCAAACTATAATTACATGCATCACATCTGTCATCAAATACAGTATATGTATATAGCTTTCTTCTACCCACAATCATTGTTTTCTCTAGTAATAGATATCCCCAAACTGGCACAACAGCCACCCACTTCCCTGACTTGAAAAGGCTAAAAAATATCTTATTGTAGGCCTAATTAACAAATTTCACTTCCTAGGGCTGTGGATAAGTACTCATAAGCTTGATGTATTATATATAAGTTAATCCTCATTAATATCTATTATATTCCCACCCACCTACTACATGACTTTCACCTATATCTTACACCAGATTGTAAAGCTAGGTGGATGTCCAGTCAGAGAACCACTTCATTGTAAAGAACATGAATTCTTCACACTTTTTCAATATCTGCCCAACCACACTTAACATTATCACATTTGAGTAACTCATACCTGCTCTATTGAGAATCATCTAAAACTAAACAGTCACCACCTACAATCCTTCCTGTGCAGTGCAAAAATATCAGTACATTACTCTCTAGTCTAGAGTATCTCCTCAACTTCATAAGCACTCCTTTTGCATCATTTAATATAGGGAGGATGGCCTAATGGTTAAGGTGTTTGCCTTACAAACACAAGGTGCAGGGTTTGAGTCTCATAAGGGATAATTGGCTAGGCTTAAAATGGCTCACAAAGGCAGTTAGCCTAGTACTAATCTATGAACCTATCTATGAATCTCTACTGTATCCCATGTAATATGCAAAAAAAAAACACTTTTCTTTACTTCACTAAATACAGTGTCAACCACGAATATTTCTTATCATTGGTAAGCATTCCATAGTAACTAGTTATTAATTAACAATCCTTAAAGTCTATTCTACTTTGACATTCTCTCCCCTTTTTAATGCCATAACATAGTCATTGCTATTTCATCCATAGCTAACTGTAAATACCATACACAAGTGAACACATTTTAATCCTTACACAAAAACTAAAACTAATTGTACATCTACAACCAGGAAATCTTATTGCAACTCAGCCATCCAGTACTTGCTGAGAGTATTGCTATCCTAAGAGTAAATTAGGAATAAGAGATCCACAACTACAGCTGATTCTCATCAGCACTAGAACATGAACTTTAAAAAGGAGATGCTTTTTTGGCATAGTTATAAATCTATGAACAAGTCTCAACAAAAGAATTTCAGAATTTGTAGTTTTCATGACTGAATTAATGAAAACTACATATCCTTAATTTCTTATACTGGGGCATAGCTCAAAACTGTCCAGATTTTTGCCTCATATCTTTGGTCTGTTCCTTTTAAATCTTGTAGTGTCCTGTCAAGTCACTGAGGACTGAATTCAATAAATAATGTCTGATATTTAGGTTTCACAGTTCATATCCTTCAGAAAATGTATTGTAACACAAAACCCTTTATTCCAGCAACTTTCTAAGTTTATATGAGAACTATTTGAAATGTGTCCCTATTCTGGGGCTTTGTCCCCCCATTATTTCTGGCTTTGTCCAAATTTCTTGTGCTAAGAGATTGAGAGGTATGTACTGAGGCTCCTTCATTTTCAGATGGTTTATTATGGCTTGACATTACCATACAGCCATAGCACTAATAAGCAAAAGAATTAAAGAAACTAGTCATAGTCAAGAGCAAGATGCAGAGGACAGGAAGAAATGGAAACAGGTGATCCGCTGTGGCGATCCCTAACTGGGAAAAGCCGAAAGAAGAATTAGTCGTAGTCAATTTCCCATCTTCAAAACATGGAACACTATACTACCTCACATAAGGTGGAATTAATAGATAAAATGTGGAGCATGTGCTAACAACTGGGAAGGGAGCTCACAGTATGGTTAAAACATCACTTTATACTTGCAAAAGGTTCTTTTGATGCCCGGTCTCCCATTGCTTACCAGAAGAGGCACTTGGTTGCAATGTAATATTTTCCTTTTAAAATATCCTACAGTTATCCTGTTCAAACTTGGGTAATATGTTTTGCAACATGCCCAGTGTTTCAACCATCAGATTCTCTTGGGAGAAACAACTAAAGTTGCAAATGTCCCATGCCTCAGGTGAGTAAGCCAACCAACAATGCTTCCCTAAAAATACAATCAGCTCCAGTAAGAAAAACAGGCAAGTGCAGGTTTGCAACATCATGAATACCATGCCGTATCATCCATAACAACAACAAGCAAAGGAATTAAAGAAACTACAGCCATAGCCAACTTTCCATCTTCAAAATGTGGAATATTACACCATCTCACATAATGTGGAACAGATAGATAAAATCTGAATAATTTATTAGCAACATATATGAAAGAATCTCAAAGTATAGTTAAAACATTACTTGGGATTCAATACGCTCTGTGTAGGCTTCACCCAGAGCCTACATGGAGTTTTTGTGTTTTTGAGATAGTGCATGGTGCAAGGCAGTGCACAATGTATATTAATGAAGCACCCCTAAGCTACATTTTATGGCTCATAACAGTGTTGTTGGCCACAAAACCTCATAAGCGAACACAGATAGCAATTCTGTGTAAAGGAAAGCACCTATGGTGAATGTATTTGCATGGAATGCCAAAATGATCACCAGGGGTATTTACAGATAGCTGTCATTGTGTTAGTGCAACACATCTGCACAGAGGCCAACTTAATGAGAGGACAGATAACCCGTAGTAGGGACATATTTGGTATATGTCACATAGAAATGTGTTAGAATATAACACTCACAACTTCTTAGAGTGGACAAATGTCGATAAAGCCTTAATTATGGGGGGGGGTTAATTAATATTGCACTGACAAACTTAGTAAGTTGACAGATATGTAGGTTGTACATTAGCATGAACTTTCTGAAGAGCATGAAGTTTGAAACTGAAATATCAGACATCATTTTCTGACTGCGCTCTGCAATGACATGCCAATGATTTGCCAGGAAAAAAATGTTATGAGCGAAAGATTACAAATATGAGACAAAAAATGGACATTCTGCACAGATCAGGACAGTTGTAAGGTATGCCCTCAAATGTATGTAATACTGAGTCACATCAGTCCAGATATTATTCCAGTGATATGGCAGGAGGTCAATTATTTGTTAAGGAAAACATCTGGACGTCCTGTGAATATCTGGACAGTTGAGAGGTATGAATGTGAAGTATATGGTCCAAACACAGTACAGGACAGCGCACTTATAGTGCAGAGTATTGTAATATACCATTCCTGGCACTCTGTAGTAAAGCTGTGTTAATGACCAGTAACAGGACATGGGACTGCCATGTAAAATGATCACTCAGGGGAACTGTGTGCATTGAATAGGGACACACAGATGAATTGTAGGAATGAACACAGAGAAAGAGCACTGGTGAAACTCCCACATGTACAGCAGAGGAGGGCATGTCAATGCAGATGGTTGTAGCAGCAACACCAAGCACATATCTATATGGTACAGTACAGTACAGACTGTACAGTGAAAATGTGTTGTCTGTGACTGCCACTCAAGGTGACATAACAATGGGGAGGATGTCTGTGTGAGATAAGCATCCTTACATGAATAATGCAGAAGACATCTATCAGAGATCTGACATACAATTGGGTGGGTGCATATTGGGAAGCTGTGAAAAATGATATACCTGAATATGTGTACTCTCAGCAGAGGTCTCCAGCAAGGTGGCTACAAGTAAAGGATCATGGCACAAACATTACAAGAACCAACCACTATCATGAACAATATCAGAATAATACCGCCACTATCCCATACCTCTGCTGTAACATATCTGATGTGGAGTAATAACAAATGAGCCTGCACACACACACAATTGAAAACTATTATGATGCAGCCACACTCTGTGGGGGTAACCATGCACACGGTGCTGGTACAGTAATGTCTGCATGAGGTGTTAGGAAGGAGACTGCTATACCTGCATGTGACAGTATGGTCAATACAGGCTATTTGCTTGTATGCATGGCATATATCTATGGCACAATCCACGCTGTCATGAATGATACACATGCAATTAATGTTGTCAAACATCTATGTATGCAATGTGTAGATAAGCTGAACAGGTATCGCACATGCATCTGGTGTAACAGCTCTCTAAGCCCAACAACACTGCATCAATGGACCCAGACACTATCCCAGGATGCCATCTGAATAGCAGATGGCCCATCTACAGACCCTGGAAACTACAGACCCATAAGTCTCGCTAGTCTTATATGTAAAGCCATGGAAAGAATTATCAAGGAAATGATTGATAGTGATATAATAAACCTCCAGATACTGGACTCAACCCAGTTTGTTTTTGTCAAGGGCAGAACATGCCTACTCATCCTGGTGAACTTCTTTGAGAAGGTCACCAAAGCAAGGGATGAGGGCAAAATGGTTCACATTGCCTATCTTCACCTGGCCAAGGCATTTCACACAGTACCCCACTCAGGCATTGTTGACAAACTCAAGAGGTTAGGTAAAAATCCGTATATCACCCGGTGGAGAGTCAACTGTCTCATAGACAGGGTCCATGAAGTTAAAATTCAGGAGTCCACCTCTACAAACAGGTCAGTCATAAGTGGAATCCCTCAGTGATCTGTCCTTGCACCACTCCTTTTTGGGTCATACATCTCTGAAACCAAGACCAATGTCAGTGGTCTCTGGCTGACTACATTTGCATATGATTGCAAATTAGGAACTGTCATTTCGTCCAACTCTGGCGCAAATGTTCTCCAGGAAGGGCTGACGCAGACAAACAACTGGTGTCTGATCCATGGACTAAAACGAAATGACAAGAAATGCATAGTAGTAACCATCAGAAAATCATCCTCCCCTGGTAGCTATCATATTGACAACACACTCCTTAGAATTGATCCAATAGTTATGGATACACATAGACAGTATTCTAGCCTTTGACCATCACATATACTGACTTCCTATACTGAGCCAACAGATATTGCCAACATACTGGCCGAGAGATTAAGTGGTAACTTTACTCCTCTATCCCCCTATAAAGGACCAATCACAATACCAGAAGAATGCCAGGCACCCAGCATTACTGTAGCACAGGTTAAAGCTGCATTGTCCAAGGCCAAGAATACAGCTTCCATGGGACCCAATAATATCCCTGGCTGTGTTCTACATGAACTATAAAGTGAACTTGAACCACATCTGTGTGCCCTGCTCAGTCACAGCCTCAGGCTCAAAAGACTCCACCTATTCTCTGTCTCATATTGCCTACTTTAAAGCGATCTTTGTTTGACTTACAAAGCCATGTCTAACCCAGCTCTGTTAGAAATGCTACATCTAAAGAAATCCCAATCTCTCTACACTATATGCTCCAGAGACCTCAACCTCATTACCACAATCACAGAATATGCTGGAGGGACAGGTTTCTCACCCAGAGACTGACAATGTTCTGGAATCGACTTCCCATACATGTCAAGCAGAGCACTTTGCTGTCCCTCTTCAAGAGAAATCTTGATGAGTGGATGGGTAATAGAACGTTCACCCAAGGGATCACTCCAGTGGCTATACTTGATAGAGGCACTGGGAACTAATGTCAGGCGGCACGATGCCAGGGCACTTCTATGGGCTAGGCTTGTAAAGGCTCCATGGCCATTAGCCTAGTACACACCTATGAACCTATGAACATGGCTACAGTAGTGAGGAAATCATTCTATGTTGTACAACTTGAAAAGGTATGGTATCTAGGTCCAAGGAAGTCATTGTCTCACTGTATTCTACATTTATCAGACCTAATGTTGAGTACAATGCCCCCTTTGGTACATACCTAACAAGGCTTATCCAACAATTGGAATGTCCACAGAAGTTCCTCACTAAAGAAAATACAGGGCATAAGTAGAATGTCCTATGCAGACTGTTTCAAGGTCTTCTCTCTGTATTCTGTCTCCTACAGGCTTTTGAGGGGGGTCTATGACTGGCATGCAGGGCATTGTCAAATTCCACTCTGTTGGACCTCCTGCATATCCACAAACAAACAGCACCAGAATTACTAGCTCTATAGATGTAAACCTTGACTGTGATATAAATAGGAACTGCTGGAAAGACAGGTATGTATCCAAGAGACTATACTGTCTCTGGAACAGGCTCCCATACATGTGAAGCCGAGTTCCTCCCTAACCCAATTCAAATGCAACTTGGACAATTGGATGGGGAACAGGAAATTCATCTCTGGTTTAGCACCTGTGTCTCTAATGGACACAGGCAACTTGTAAATGGTTCAACTCCCAGGTCCCTGCTTGTAAATGTTTCATCTCTCAACCCCCCACTTACACTTATCAAGGGTATCAGAACTTGTCATAGATTTGGGATGCATGGTTAGGCTTAAAATGCTTTGTGGTTGCTAGTCTAGTAAACACCTATGAACCTATTGTTGTTCTGCACCATCAGACAGTCATGTATATTCCCCAAAAAGAATACCTACATATGGCCAATAAGCTGTGTGACAGTGCAGTGTGACAAAGGTGGTACACTTCAGTTACACATCACTAGAAGATGTGTAAAGAGGTTCATGAAGAAGAGTGCACTGTACACAGTTATTGGTGTAATGAGGTCTGGGAACCATGAAGTTATTATGGCCTCTGATGTGTATGTCCTTCTCATACACAGTACTAGTGTTACTTTCAAGGGACTAGATGTATCACTTACCCTTTACCCCAGGACACAGGTCATATACCTAAAAGTCTGATTATAGGGTGTGATGTCCACATTAACCTTGGGTGGTGTATCTGTTTCCTGATTCAACTAATCCCTCAATGTGTCTCATCAATTCAGATGTTGTCATGGCTGTGGCAGCAGTATCTAGTATGTGCTGATACCATCTGTATTATACTAATATCACAGCTGGAGTCAATGATTGCACACAAGCTGTAATCCTTCAGGCAGCTGTTTGTACACATGTTTATATCATCCATGATGTACATCAGTGAACTAATGGGCAGGAGAGGGCCTATCAGACACCTCTGATGTACCAACCTGATCACTGAACCTGAGATATATGTCATGTCACACATTTCAACATAGTGAGATGCCACATATGTCATACACTGATCTACCCATTTGGTGATACAGCTATTTATGGCCACATATGGCAGTGCTGGTTGTATACCTCAGTATGGATTTTTGTCAAATGCCCTGATATGTTTAAGTTCCACACAATGATGCTGTTTTCATCATGCATGCACTCGATGACTTCTTTAAGGGCATCAATCAGATGTAATGGACCTGATGTAGCAGTAACAACTCACACAGGTCTGTTACACACACCTGGAATATTACTAGTGTACATGTACAGGAGGTCCATGAGGACATGTTGGTCTACCTGACAGTCGAGGAGAGTCAGGATGTCTCTATATATGCATGCATCAGGTGCTGTCCCCCAACTCAGGTGGCTGCATTTTGTTGCACACCCTTGTATGAGAATAAAGTCCATGTGGAGAGTGTGTTGAACTATGTATTCAACCATATCAGGAAGGTGTATGTGATGGGTTATGCCATAGGTGATCTGTGATGTTGTCACAGCACATTGATTCCATGTGATAGGCCTGGATGAATGTAAGACACTGCATAGTGCCTATTGTGATCTGGCTTAGGTTTTTGACACAAGCACACATGCAGGTATCATTGAGAAATGTCACCTTGGGATTAAACATTACGTCAGTTGATCGGTACAAAATTGGCTCACTGACAGAACACATCATGTGAAAGTTGTTGAATCAACCTGTACCAGTAGATCTGTCACCACTGTCAAACTCCAGAGATCTGTGCTTGCCCCTTCACTGTTTGAAATGTATTTCTCGACAGTTCATGCTAAAGTATATGGCCTTTGCCTTACCAAGTTGGCTGATTCTTGCATATCATCTGCAATCCTTGAGTCCATCAATGGTGATAACATAATACAGGAGGAGCTAACACACAACTGAATGGTTACAAAGACACATGATCTATAAATAAATGCAAAAATGTGTGTTTGTAATGTAGGCTGTCTGAAAAGTGGAGTTCCATGTTAATCACAACATTGATAACAGTCCTGCTATGCAGAAACCCAATGATGTAAGTACTAAGAACACATTTAGATAGCAATCTGAAGTTTAACCATCAACTGTCCACACTGGTATTGAAGGCCTATGTTGTGCACATCCTAAGTCATGTCATCATATTGATGTCTTAGGATTGTATGACAGCACTCTAGTCAAACTCATTACAGCACAAATAGAGTATAATGCTCTTTTTTACATGTACCTCATCAGACACATGTAGCAGCTGGAGAGACCACAGAGCTTTTCCAGAAAAATAACGGAAGGCCTATACACCAATGCCATGATGTATGTGGATAGACTGAAAGACATTTCACTGTAAAATTTATTGTATATGATAAAGTGATTTCTGCCTGACCCTGTCCTGGTGGGATTACTGCATAAACAAAAATGCAATATCGCTGATGACATCAGCAGTGTCTGTTGAGAAGATGACACGTGTCCCACATGCTGGTGTAAAATGCTGTCTGTAATGCTAAGCAACAACTTGCACATACACACACACACACACACACACACACACACACACACACACACACACACACACACACACACACACACAGTTGACTGTAGGAGAAAAGAACCCCTACCTATTTAAGTATAAAAACTACAGAACACAGTACTTCACACAAGCACCACAGCTCAAGTCTTACTTGGAGTGCATCAAACAACTCTTTATAGCTGATGACATCAGCAGTGTCTGTTGAAGAGAAGATAATGTTCCATATGTTGGTGTAAAATGCTCTCTGTAATGTCAAGCAACAGCTCACATACATGCATACACCATTGACTGCAGTGAGAATAGAACCCCTACCTATCAAAGTACATGGATTACAGAACACAGTATGTTATGAAAGCACCACAGTACACATCTGATTTATATAAGAGTGCAGGTGAACTTATAGTAGATGATATCAGCAGGCCATGTGGGAGACAATAGGTTGGCAGACCTGTATGAAATGGATGTGCAGCATTCAGCAACTATGAAAACACTAGTAATCTATGTAATTGGAGAAGTAACTGTAGGATATGCATCTGTTCTGCTAAGACACACACACACCCACACACACATGCACACACACACACACACACATACACACACAAACATACACACACATACACACACACACACACACACACACACACACACACACACACACACACACACACACACACACACACACACACCGTCAACTGCAATGAGAACAGAACCCCTACCTAAGTATACAGACTACAGAACACATTACTTAACTCAAATACCACATCTTGAATCTGATTATACAGGAATGCAGGTGAACTTATAGTAGATGACATCAGCAGGCCATGTGGGAGACAAAAAGTTGGGAGGCCTGCATGAAATGGATGTCTAGCATTCAGCAACTATGAAAGTACCAGTAATCTATGTAATTGGAGAAGTAACTGTAGGATACATGTCTGCTCTGCTTTCTAAACACCCCCACCCCCCTCACACACACACACACACACACACACACACACACACACACACACACACACACACACACACACACACACACACACACACAATTGACTGCAGTAAGAACAGAATCCCTACTTATCTAAGCACACAGACAACAAAACACAGTGCCTAATGCAAGCACTACAGCTGAAGTCTGATTTGTACAGGAGTGCAAGTGAACTTATAGCAGATGACATCAACAGGCTATGTGAGAGGCAGAGGTTGGCAGGCCTGTATGAAATGGATATGTAGGCATGAGCAAGTATCAAAATACTGGCAATCTATGTAATTGGAGAAGTAACTGTAGGATGTACATGTCTGCTCTGCTGTCTAGAGAGACACAGTAAGTACACAAACTATAGAGCACATTACATTATGCAAGCATTACTGTGCAAGTCTGTTTTATACAAAAGTGCAGGTGAACTTATAATAGATGACACCAGCAGGCCATGTGGCTCACAACAGGTTGTGAGGCCTGCATAGGCACATAGTTTTACAGATTCATCTGAGGCTACTAGCTTAATAACACTAGAGTCTTTAGAAGCCTAGCTCTGTAAAAGCAGAATCACCATTACTGAGCATAGTTGGATGGTCATTTTTAGCAGAGTGCATTTGTGAGCAACACCAACTGGCCCTGTCCACGAGCGACATAGGTGCCAGCCTAGAGGTGACTTTACAATCACCCAACCAGTAGGCAAGATTGAAGAGGGTCATGGAGGACCACTACATCACATGCAGTAGTAACTTATTACAGAATAGTCTGAATCATTGTGGGATATATCTGTCTCCCGGCATGTTTTGTTTATATCACAGGCTAGTTTGAGAACCCCAGGACAAATTATAGTTATCTCATTTAAATTGTTGATATCCATCATTTACAGAAAGGTAGGGTTTGAGAGTGCTCTGCAGGGCAGCCATAGGTCACCTCTCAACAGCCTGCATGATACTGAGTACAATGACAGATACATCAGTCTTTCCATGAATGTCATGTTTGGAGGCCTGGGAGTCTCCCAGCAACAACCCTGGGTTTTCTCCAATTGCTGAAGGTGTCTGCTGAGGTACAGAGAGATGTAAGCATTGTAGTTCATTATTAGTGTGATAACGGTAGAGTACAGCAGAGGTATGACTACCCTGGCCTTGGATGTGATGTCCATATGTATGATGGCCGGCGCAGTGATGCAGCGGTAGTATTGTCACCTCAGAGCAAGAGGCACTCCAATTCGGTTCTCAGCTAGGGTGCCTTCTGAGCAAAGTCTGCATGTCCTCCCTGCATTTGTGTGGGTTTCCTCTGGGTGCTCCGGTTTCCTCCCATGTTATAAAGACATGCATCTGGAGTGTTTGTCCCCAGGCCTCAGCTGAAAATTGACTTTGTTCCAAGTCAGACTTTCCCAGTAAACAGATGTTAAATAAAATAAAATAATAAATATGCACAATGCAGTTTGTGTGTGTCACCACTAATGAAGAAAGTACAGAATGCAATCAACATGTGTTTTCAAGTCTCACAGCACTGTGTATGAGCTTGTGGGGGTGCTATGTATATTATAATTAGTAGGGGTACTTCATTAACAAAGGTGACAAAGAGTCATTGTATGCTTAAGGTTCAGTCCGTGAGTTTGTCACTAATCATCAGTCTGTGCTAGCCATTGTTGTAATATGTTATCATCATTGGGGCAAATCAATATGAGTGCATCCAATTAACAATCATCTGCAAACTTGGTAAACCACAGGCCAAATGCTGTTTTTTGTGTTTCAGGGAAGTATTTCTCAAATAGTTGAGGGCCCAGCACAAATCGCTGTGGTATTCCACTGGTGAGTGGGCTAGTGGTGGAGGTGCAGTCCCCAACTTTGAGAATGTGTGTTCTCTTGTTGAGCCAGTTGACTCTCCTTCTAGTACTGTATGGCCTAATTCTCAGATGAGCGATCTTTACTATGCTACATGAATGGGGTACAGTATCAAAGGCCTTGGATAACTCAACATAGGTGGTATGTTCTGTTATCCCTCATCCAGGTCTTTGAGGTTGGTATCCAAGAAGTCACCAAGGATCATAAGCAAGCTCTACCCTCACCACATGCAAAATGGGTAGAGACAAGTGTGTTGAAAGTTCCCTGTTTCTCTGTGGATATGGTCCTTGCTGATTCCTGCAGTAGCCATGCAGATAAGGCTTTTTAAGTGTATGGGTCAGTAGTTGCAGTTCTGCATATTACCAGATGGATTTGCATTGCACAGTATACAGCACTGATATTACATTTTGTAGTGTGGTTGATATATGTGTGAAAAATGTACTGAGACCCCAGGATTGTACTGCTTGGGGGGGGGGGGTGCCAACCAACACATGGAAGTATTTTAAATATATGACATACAGTTAGATAGGGCAATAGTTCTGCATGTACTTTCATGTCATATAAAGGAAGTGACCAATAAACAGCAGAAACACAGCATAATATATACATTTCATTAGCATGAGGAGTATTGGGTTTGTGCAACAGTTAGCAAAGTTCTAACATATGCTAGAGACACCTATCTGCACATTGCTAAGCACTGCACAAATGCAAGCTCCATTGCTAAATTCTGACAGTTAGTACTGAGTCTGTGGAACATGCCTGCTATTTAACTGACTCAGTGGCAGCAGGTGTTAATGCAGTAATACATTCCTTTTTAGGGGCCAGATGGAACTGCATTCAAATACAACTGAATCTAACACTTTTAAGTACTTTAGTGTTACAGCTGCTGCAAGTTGATGTGTGATGCACACTATTGTGCAGTAATGCATTAAAGAACAGAAATGGGGAAGATAGGACGGTGGTAAAATGGGAAGCAAACAGATGGAAGAATATATGGAAAGCAATACAGGAATGTGCAGCAGGGAGGAAGGAAAGAACCATAGCTATGCATTTCTTAAACAGTAAAAACTGATAATATATGCAGAATATTAGCTGAATTTGGATTGTCACCTGCAGTGAGAGGTGTGACCACAACACGATCATATTGTATAGCTAATTGCAACAAATCAAGTGTGTCAAGAAGACATGTGCAAAATGGAGAGCTATTGTATGGGACTTTTTTTTGGAGACAGAAAGAGAAGAATTTTGGGGAAGGGATGTAGGTATGTCTGAATGTTGGGAAAGGGATGTTGGTATGTCTGGGTCTAGTAAGTTGGGTAAGTGATGAAGCAATTGCAGACAGACAGGAAAAACAAAAAATAACCCACAGAAAAAGTGAAAAACACCAACTGCAGAAGCATAAAATCCAAAAATGTTTAATACTCCAGAGCCTCAGCTAACAATCCTTTCACAGAGTTAACCAGGACAGGACAAATAAGACAAGACACAGGGATGGTGACAGACACAAGTGGTTGGTGGATACCATGGATGAGGTGGGGGTGGGGACATCCAGGACCCATGGACATCAAGTTGGTTGATAGTGAGAATCGAGTTCTCACCCACAGGACTATCATCATTGTCACCTCACTCCGCCATTGGCTGGAGTGCTCGACATCTCCTTCTCCTCCTACTGCTCCTACATAAAATGAGAGTGAGCAGACCCTCCATCGAGCATAGGTGTGCACCAACCATGTGGTGCACAACTCTATGCACTATCCCTGACAGTTCAGCGCTGGTGATAAACTCACCACCCCAGCCACTTCTCCTAGAGGAAACCACTGGCCTATCCTCTAGGGCAGAACTACTTGAGGGGGCAGGTAGTGCATGGGCAGCAGAGGTGGTGCTGCCAGGTCAGCTCCCAGATGTGCTGGCACTGGTGTTAAGGCCAGTGGAGTGGGACAGGTGGATCCTGTAGGGCAGGCCTACTTTGCTGTGCTGTGGAGCATTTCATGATGTGGTACACATGCATGATATGGACACATGTTCACAGCACATAATAAAACAAAAAAAAGAGAGATAAGGGTTGGGTGAGAGAAAAAAAGAGATATGATTAGTACTTTCATATGTAACATACAATGCATTAATACAATTATCTGACTCTATTATTTTAACCTTTACTCTTGAGACTACCACCCTTAACACATAACTTATTACTTTTAAGACTAGTAGCTCCTAATGGATACACACTCTACTACAGATTGCAGCATGTACTCATTTTCATGTGCATATATTGCATGAATGCTTGTTACAATTGTCCATATTAGAGGTTACAGCAGGGCATGTATGACGCTGATATAGAGATTTTATCTTAAACCTTTAAGTTACACATAATTGAAGAATTAACAGCTATTGTATAGTTGGGGAGTGTGGTGTTTGAACCCACCACCTCTGAATAAAGGCTAAAATTGTCCTCTTGGTTTGTGCTACAGACTAATGCATGCATACTTGCTTTTACAGTTGGAATATGCATGTTCAATTTGATACAACTGTATAAAATACAAAACGAGCTATCTTTGTTTGTGCTACAGACTAATGCATGCATACTTGCTTTTACAGTTGAGATACGCATGCTCAATTTGATACAACTGTCTAAAATACCAAAAAAGCTATCTTTACCTTTTAATGCTACAATAACGCTACTCTTCTGCTGCATACATACCACATGCCTCCCTCATTCTTGCTGATCTAGTGGCATGGGTCCCAACATTGCAGTCCCTCTCCATGGTAGCAGTGGAAGAAACAATAGAACAGAATACCATTATGAATACCAGCCCTGCCTAAATTCAGCTTTTGAGCCTTACAAGTACTCTATGTAGTTAATACTTACACATCTGCGGGATGTCCTCTGTCCTAAATTCCTTGATCCAAGTATCGAGAGTACTCCTCTTCCTCATCCAGAGGTTGTTGTAGTGGTGCCTACATTGTTCACCAATGCAGAGGATACCAGTAGAACTGGTCACAGCCCGGGCCAAACTATCCCCAGCCTCTGACTTACACTGGGACATAGAATAGTCCTCCTGCAGCAAGCTGGCACTGTGGTGTTTCACTAGAAGTTCTACAAAAATCTTGGACTCCTGGAAACCCCATTTCTGAGCCCTAAATCTCACACCATCTCCATGAACACCTGCCATGTCTAACACAGATTAAGAGCAATGGAGAATGATGGTTTTTCACCAATTCTAGTTATCCCGTTTACTGAGTCTGTGCATATTGTTTGAAATTGTTACTTACCACATACCATCTTGCAAACATAGTGTGCAATGGTAAGTGGTGTGCAACAGTGGCAAGCAATGCAATTTCAAGGTTATTGGATGTACAGGCAGTTGTGTATTTGTGTGTTTGACAAATGTAAATGCCATAGCAGTCCACGGAGGAGAAATATATTCACAGGACTATAGTACACAGTGTACCCACAGTCATACATTTGATAATAAATGTGATAATACATGGGTTTATAGGTTCATAGGTAGGTACTAGGCTATCTGATGAAGGCATTTATAAGCCTAGCCAGAGTGTGTCAGCTTTCTCCACCCCATTGATTAATTAACTAAGCCTCTGTCAAGAAGAGCAAATGAAGTGATCCCAGGGGTGTATTTTGAAGAGTGTTAGTGAGGGGCTCTGCCTAATGTAGTTAGGAATTTTGTTCCAAAGTATGGGGAGTCTCTGTGACAGGAATCTATCCCTCCAGTATGTTCTATTTATTGTTGTGGCAAGATTTATCTCACTAGAGTGAGTGGCTCGCAGTGACTTGGATTTCTTTAGGTGGAACATGTCCATCAATTCTGAGTTGGACATGGCTTTGTAAGTCAGGCAGAGATCACCTCTGAGTAAACAATATGCGACTGAGTACAGCTGGAGTTTTTCCAGTCGGGCTGCATAGGACATATGTTTGAGGCCAGTAATCCTCAGGGTTGCCACCTATGTGGTAATTCATGGGTGTTTTGTTTTTCCCAAATGGGATGACTATGCATTTTTTGGCATTTAGCTTGAGACCATGATTTTGACACCAGGAGTCCGTCTCAGTAAGGCCCTTTTGGAGAAGTCAGCCAGAGAGTCAATTATGGCTCCCAGTTTGCAGTCATCGGTGAACTTGGTTAGCCATAGTCCTTCTGTGTTTGCTGTACTTCTGAAAAGTATATGCCGAACAGTAGGGGTCCCAGGACTGAGCCTTGTGAGACACCACTTGTAACTGGTTTAGAATCAGACCTGGAGCCTGCTATTCTTACCGTGTGAGTTCTGTCTGTAAGCCAGTTGGCAACCCATCTCATGATGTAGGGGTTTATGTTCAGGCTGGTGAGTTTTTCTATAATTCCAGATTGGGGAATGGTGTCAAAACCTTGGTGAGGTCAAGGTAAGCTGTGTGAACTACCTTCCCCTCATCTATGGCCTTGATGACTGTCTCAAAGAAGTCAACCAGGTTTAGTAGGCATGATCTGCCCTTAACAAAGCCAAACTTGGTCAGGTCAAGTGTTTGGAGGTTCCCAATGTCTTTGTTAATGAGTTCCATGATGATGCGGTCCATGGACTTGCAGACCAGACTAGTCAGACTTATGGGGCGATAGTTACCAGGGTCAGTTGTGGCTCCTCCTTTGTGGAGTGGAATAACTGTTGCTGTGCACCATTTTATGGGCACATAGCCTGTGGAGAGGCTGAGATTGAACAGTGTGTTTAGGTGGGGGGTTAGTTCATTCTGTAGTGTGTGCAAGATGCAGCCTGAGACACCATCTGGCCCCACTGATGCTGTGCTTTTGGCTTTTGAAAGGGCTGTTTTCACCTGTGAGTCCATGATTTCTGGGACACTACACTTTTCTGGTATTGTTGTGGGCACGTTTTGGGGTGGGGGCATGCAGTTTGCACTAAATCTATCTGCCAGGATGTTGACAATATCAGTGGGTTCAGTATATTTTGTGCTATTTTGCACTAGCTCAGAGCATATCTGTGAGTTGCCACTTAGATTCTTGACATAGCTAAATAAGGCTTTGTGGTTATCTTTCGAATCCTTGGCTATTTTTCTTTTGAAGTTAGCCTTGGAGGATTTTATGAGGGACCTTAGTTTCTTACTGATACTGATCAGGGATGTCTTTCCTTTTGGGGATTTGCTTTTTTTCTGAACTAGTTTCATCCTTCTGTTGTATAGCCTGTTTATGGCAGGGGTCCACCAAACTGGATTCCTTCTCTTAGGGGAGTGAGTCTTGGTTTTGCTAGGAATGGCATGATCCATGCATCCTTGTAGGTGCTCATAGAGTGCATTTCTAAATGTTCCTGCATCTTGGACACTGTTATCCTTTAGCGTGGGGCCTGTGAAACTTACCACCTCTGTCTTAAGTAAGGTGAAGTTTGCTATAGAAACATTTTTCACTGTGGTTTCCTTGGTTGGAGGTGGTGGTGTGGTGTGGATATCCATAGTGATTAGTTTATGGTCTGATCTAACCAGTGACGGGTTGACCTCCGGTGTGGAACACCTGTCACCCATGTTGGTGATGACCAGGTCCAATATGTTTTCACCTCTAGTAGGGGAGTTTACCAGCTGATCCAGGGCATTTGAGTTGATAAATTCCAGGAGGCATTGGACCTTGGAGTTTGTACTTGAGTCGTTTTCCCAGTTAACGGTAGGGTAATTGAAATCGCCCAATATCAGGGTGTTTGGTAGGACCTTCATGTTTTCCAGTGTCTCCAGAAAGGTGGAGTGGTGGTCCAGGGTCATGGAGTGTGATCTGTAGTAGACCACAATTTGCATTGCAGATTTACCTGAAGTTAGTTGCACATGGATGATCTTGGAGGTATCATGCTGCACCACTAACCTGGAGGTGTAGGTATCCTTGATGAATATGGATACACCCCCTCCTTTTGTGTTTCGGTCCATATTCTGTGGCCGAAATGTGTGGTATGAGTTGTAGCCCAGTAGTGCTGGGTTGCTCTGTGGAGCCTTGAACCAGGTTTCAATTACTGCACAGATGTCAATGTTCTCCATACTGAGGAGCACTTTGAGCATGTGCATTTTGAGATTTACACTCCTGGTGTTGAGTAGCATAACCCTCATTTTTTTATCTGTGCTGTTTACAGAGGTGGGTTTGACTTTTGAGCCTTGCCTAAAAAAGGCACTATGGGGGCAGCAAGAGCCTTGGCCAGTATTTGAAAGCCTAGGAGTGACAGGTGCAAGCCATCTCTTGCGAAGCAACGAGGCTTGTCGAGCATGTCGTCCCAGGCTGACAGACACTGGATCCCCTTTGAATGACACCAGAAGCTTAGCCAATTGTTGAAATTGATCATTTTTTATTTATACTGCTGTATCATTCTTGGTGAGGGCAGGATGCTACTCAGAGTCAGGGTCATACCTGCCTGGGCTACATGATCAGAGAGCTCTTCCATGTCTCTTTTCATGTAGTCCAGGGAGGTATGTCTCAGGTCATTCACACCAACATAAACAATGACAGAGTCATATTTGTACTTGTTCTGGAGTGACCTGAGTGCTTGTGTTATGTGGTGGATTCTGGCTCCTGACAGGCAGCTAACAGTAACCTTCTCCTTGTCCAACCTAGTGAGTGGGACGTCAATGTGCCTGACTATAGAGTTGCCTATTACTAGTGTGTTAGGTATGTTATTTCGCCTTAAGGGCTGTGATTGTGTGGCACACTGATTTTATGTTTTATGTGTTGTCTGGTTTGTGACGGGAGGTGCAAGTTTTTTGGGTGTCTGCTTTGGAGGTCTGTGATGCTTTTGCAGGTTTTTATTTAGTGCCTCTGAGTATGATTTTGTGTATTTATGTGTATTGTTTTCCAGTGCTGGTTTAGTATGTCTATGTGAGGCTGGAGGTATGGTGCAAGTGTTAACCTTCTCTTCATGACTGCCTGTTCCGGTCTTGGGTGGAGAGAGCTTAGCCTCCAATTTAGCTATATAATTGCATCTCTCACATATGTTAATGTTTTGTGATAGGAGGAGAGGGTTGTCTGTGTCCATGAGGCAGTTGTAACATTGGCCCAGGATACCCAGGTTCACCAGCTGGACTGGAGAGTATACCTGAAATTGCCCTTTGGTCATGCCTGAATAGTAGGGTGAGCTGCTTAGTCACTTGGTTAGTGAGGTGTGAATAATGAGCCTTGCCCTGCTGGGCAATCAAGTGTCGGGGTATATTAGTGCTTGCTATTAGGTCTGAGCAAGTGCTGGACTGTAGGATGCTTTTTAAATGCTTAGGTTGAGATTTAGACTACTTTCAAGGGAAAAACTGAAGAGGAGACTTGATGGAGCCGGGATAAATAACAGACACAATATTAGTGTGTCAACCCTCATACATATAATTAATATCACATACACTATGTGAAGTGTTATAAATGAGAGGATTATAATGGGAAGTGGAACAACAGTAAAAGTATATGGACTATGCTCTATTTGAACCCAGGACCATGTGCATAACCATCCTCCACTAACCTGTTGCCACAAGGGAATTGAAATAACAGCCTTTCATGCTTCAGTTCATTGTTATAAACTGCAATGTCACAACAGTAAAACAAAGGTTGCACACGCTATACTAGAACCCAGGACCATCTGTATTCTAGCCCTACAATTTTACCTGCTGCCACACGCAATAGCATTGATTGAATGTATCCAGTTTCTATTGTTGTCTGCGTAATTTCTGGCTGGTCTACTTTTCCAGTAAAAATGGAGAAATACTTGAAATGAAAAAAAACAATCTATGACATACACAGTGGAAAATGTTAGTGCACATGAGATATGTCTATATAGGTCTGTATTTCACCTCTCACTCCAATGCACCTTCAGAAAACACACTGATTGCCTTACCCTTTTTGTCACACAAACAGCTTTGCAGAAAATAACTGAAGTCATTCTTCACACAAAGAACTGCATAAGACTGTACACTTATATCAAACCATAAACTGCTATTTGTCCGTTTATTACATTTATTATATTTGGACATAATGCACTTAGTGATCACACAACCTGTTATGATTATTGCTTCCAGATATACAGCTCTGTCTTATGTTTCTTTGTTTGCTGGTTATTCATCAGTTATCTGACCAGTACTCTGCCACATGCAGTATGTAAGCAATTCTATATCATTGGCATTAAAATGTGTGAGGATATTAACTGGGAATAATATGATATGCAGCTGCCAACATCTGAAGGGCACATTGGATTGCACAAACAAGCATAGAATGCTCTTTTGGGTGCAAAGGTGAGTTAATGCTACGGCATATACAAGGCTTTGCTGTTCTTTTGAGGGGAGAAACAAAGCTGAGTTACTGTTATGGTTCAAACAAGCACAGATTGTTCTTTTGAGGCAAGCAAAGGTGAGCTACTGTTATGGCACAAACAAGAATGGACAGTTGTTTTGAGGAGGAAGCAAAGACAAGTTACTTCTATGGCACAAACAAATATATGCTGCTCTTGTTTTGCATCTTGCCTGTTGTTTTATCTGGTGAGAGTTGTGAAGTCAGAAACTGCAATATGTGTCATTACTTTCTAATTTCTCTTTTTAATGTGTTCTACTACACACATATGGGGCTAAACCGAGGGCATGCAGTGATCATCAGTACTTTTTAGAGGTATGACTGTGTGAATCTTTGATGCCTCAGGCCTACTACTTATTATTGTACACATATATAAATCAAATAAGTATTTGCTGTCACATATTAAGGTCATTTCTGTATAAATATCCCACATTTTACTTGCTTAATGTACCAAGTGATGAAATACAAGGATATGCCATGATATTATTAAACAATGCACTCCAGGTTCAAGACGTACCTTGTAAATGCAGCAGTTGCCACAATGTTACTTCAGGGATGACTCTGTCTGATTCAAGCAGTACACAGCCAATACATGGGGATGTAAAGGTTGTATGAATTGCTTGGCATTGATGTTAATATATGTATGTGAGTAGGAAGAAGGTTTTAGACCCTGGGTGGTGAGTGAGTGTGCTATGCTTTGTCTCTTATCCAATGCAAGGGTATACTGAGCATGCTTATATCTGCCTATACCCACAGTAGCTGGTAGTTCCCCCTCTGACTCATCATCTGCCTGTGACTGCCGTGACCTTGGCATTGGTGGTGGGATGTGTGCCCCTTCTCCTTGATGATTCTGCTGCAGATGTTTCCTCATGTTTAAGTTATGTAGCATAGCACATACTATGAAGATGTCTGTTCATGGATTGTACTGCAGGGCTCCCCCAGATGTATCTAGGCAGTGGAACTGTGACTTCAGCAGCCCAAACACATGCTTTATGACATTTCATAGATGTGAGCCTCATTATGGCATTCTTCCATGGGTGTGTCAGCATTTCTGATGGGTGTCATCAGCTATGGTTCCATTGCATATCCTGCATCCCCCAATAAATGACCAACCCTCTCTAGCCAACATCTGGTACAGTTGGAAGGTGTGCCAGATATATGAGTCATGGTAACTCCTAGGTTTGATAACACATGCATGACCTGGCAGTTGATAAAGTATTATCCCTTTCTGTTAATGTAGACCCTACCCTTTTCCCCAGGTACTGCCTTAATTCCTACGTGAGTGTAATCTATGGCACCCAGTACTTCAGGGTAGTGTGCTACCAGATAGAACTGTCGCATATTTCTGTCCCTCTACTCAGAGCTACAGGGAAAATATATGTGGTCACTGGCACATTGGAGTGTACCATCCAGGAAACTGGTGGCAGATCCTGGATGCTGATGCCTGTGACACACCCAGCTTGCCCCCTGTTAATCTCTGAAAGGTACCTATATCTAAGATTCTAAGGGCTACACATACCTTAGTTTCTACTGGGATGGGTTTCCTCAGTTGGCTCTGGCTAGGAGTTGAGGGTCACAGAGGTTGCAGAGTTCCTGTAGTGTGTCTCTGTCCACCCTGTAGTGCTCTACAATTTCCATGTCATGTAATTTGTGATAAGCTAAATGTGGCCTGAAAACTCTTCTCCTTGATCTAGGCCTATTGGCAGCAACAGCACTGGCTTCAGCCTCTAGCACATACAAGTGGATTAAAGCAGCAGCGGCAACCCTTAATATTCTGTCTGTGTAGACTTGTCATGTCTTTACTCCAAAAGTTTTGACATCTGTGGGAAAAACCAGCATGGAGACTACATGTACGCTTTATAGCTTGTTGAATTGCTCCACAATGATGGATTGGTTGAGTAGCATGCAGTTCAGCTACTTATGTTGTAATTAGCAAATATGAAACACAGACAAAGTCAAATGCAATGCATAAATAATCTACACCATTATAAAAAGGCAAATGTGTAACTAGCCAAACTGATGGTGAGGATAGCTGTATATGTTTGGAAGATTGCAAAAATTATTTTTCTTCAGGATACGTCTGTACAGAGGAGTACTGAACTTCAGCAGGCATACTCCCATTTTGTCACCTACATACTGCATGTGTTGGAATGTGTCACTCGTCCAGTCAGGATAAAGTAGATGACTCTTTGTGGGTTCTGTTCAAACAGCTTTATTATGTACAAATAGATCAGGATTGAGGCTTAATAACTTTAACTTAGATAAACCTATAAACAAACTAGCTATTGCACTGATACTTGCTCACTCTCTGGCTGCACTCTCAAAATGGCACCAAAGCTAGCACGTACTTGCTATTTATATGCATGTGCCAACCTTGAAATGCTTCTTAAATATATAACACACACACACACACACACTATTCTACATCCTCCCTCTTTGAGACATAAGTCATGCAATATCGATGACATTAATTGACATGCAATCAATACAAATAATTCTTTGTCATGCAATTATACAAAACTAAATACATATAGACAGTTATGTCCAGGTTGCTGTGTATTTCACACTAGGTATGGAAATATGACCAAATCATGTGACATAGAAATTAGAATTAGGTCTAGCAACTGGGACTGTCTCTGCTAAATGTTCAACTTTAGGGACATCAGCAACATCATCAGGAATGGAAGTAGAAGTTAAAACACGTTCTGCAACAGGAACATTGTCTGGTTTGCTATGAGATTTAGAGTCTGCATCACAGGAACAATGCTGCAATATTAATTCTGATACAGGAAGAAGATGCCTGTGATTTTTCCTGTACTCCACACCCTCAGACTGTACAAACTAGGATCTTGGCTCGGTACATACACCTGCTAGTTAGCCAGTCTGGTTGAAACCTTTTGCGGTTGGTATCCTCACTGTCACTCCTTCTTTCAATGGACCAAGAAATCTTCTTTTGTAAAAGAAAGCTAATTCATTCTCAAACTATCTCTGAGATTCAATAATAACTGCACAGGTTTTCGGACTACATAGAATAACAAACTGTAACAGTTCCTAGCCAAATATAAAAACACTACTGAGCCTTCGGTTTGAATTTCTTCACCTCCATAAGCAGCAATTTTCACACAACTAGCCACATTGAGTTATTCATTAGTTCTCACCTTAGCAAATGTGTCTGCTGACATAACATTACACTTTGAGTCAGCCTCTACTTTAAGCTTAGTGGATTTACCATTGATCTGGATAGTACAAAACACTTCATTCTTTGCCACCAAATTTACTGCATCAAACTTTTCACTAATTACTGATACACAATCTACAGAGAAAGTAGAATCACAGCTGTCTATATGATCAACTTGCTTTTTTGAGCGACCCTTCTTTATAACTGTGAGGTTTTCTTGATTTGCAAAACTTTTGAAAATGGTTCTATTTTTTTATACTTGCGGCATTGCTGACCAAATGCTAAGCATTTATCTCTTTAGACTCATGACTGACATTACAATCGTGACAGTTAACAATAAAGCTGGATTTGGGTTTTGCTGACTCACCCTTGTACTGCACTGAGCATGTTCTTTTCTTAGAACTTGCTGGAAAACTATGGGATCTCCCAGAAAAACCTGCAGGGGTTGCAGGTGCCATGTGCTTAGCCCTGCTTCTGCTAGTCATGTGTTGCATCATCATGCTGTCTACATTTGCTCTGGAGCCTGCTGAAACCATGCTCTTATCACTTGCAAGCATACTTGTGTGCTTTTCTGTAACTTCAAGGATTTGGCAAATCTCAGTAGCTTTGCTCAGCATTAAATCACTGTCATGAAGCAAAATATTTTTCACTGCACCACTATTAATACCAGACACAAGCCTGTCCTTATTGGTTCATAGGTGTTTACTAGGTTAACAACCACAAGGGCCTTTTTAAGCCTAGACATTCATCCCAAATTTCTGACAAGTTCTGATAACCTTGATAAGTGTAAGCATGGGACTGGGAGATAAACATTTTCAGGTTACCTCTATCCATTAGAGACATAGGTGCCAAACCAGGTATGAATTTCCAGTTTTCCAATCCAATTGTCCAAGTTGCACTTGAAATGGATTAGAGAGGAACTCTGCTTCACATGGATGGGGAGCCTGTTCCATAGATGGGGTAGTCTCTGAGATAAATATCTATCTCTCTAGTAGGTCCAATTTATATCACAGGCAGGGTTTAAGTCTTTAGAATGGGTAATTCTGGTGCTGTTTATTTTGTGGATATGCAGGAGGTCCATCAGAGTGGGGTCTGACAATGCCCTGTATGCCAGGCATAGATCTCCCCTCAAAAGCCTGTCAGAGACAGAATACAGGGATAGGGCCTTGAGATGGTCTGCATAGGACATATTACTTACTCCCTGTGTTCTTTTAGTGAGGAACCTCTGTGGGCATTCCATTTGCTGGATATGCCTGGTTAGGTACATACTAAAGGGGGCATTGTACTCAATGATATGTCTGATGAATGCCAAATACAGTGGAACAATGAATTCCTTGGACTTAGATGTCATATCTTTGTTTATAAGTTGCGCAACGTAGAATGATTTCCTCACCACTGTAGACATGTGATCATCAGAGGCTAAATTACTATCTATGTGTGTCCCTAAGTCCCTGACCTTTATTAACTCATCACTCAAGTCACCAAACCGACACATTTTAGCTTTGTTTCTCGGGTCAGTAATGTAAGCTGCAAATGTTTCTCGTGGTATTTGATCTTTTGTGTAAAACAAATGCCTCTCTAATGTAATATTTGTCTGAGGGTTACACATTTCCCTGGACTTGCACTACAGACACTCGGAGTCTTCCCTTGATTCAGCCTGTACAACAATATGACTGTTTTCACCTTCTCCCTCATATGTGGATGTCACAGTGGTGCAGCAGTTGCATTGTCACCTCACAGCAAGAGGTTCTCTGGTTCTATTCTAGGCTGGGGTGCCTTCTGTGCAGAGTCTGCATGTCCTCCCTGCATTCATGTGGGTTTCCTCCCACATTACATAGACATGCATCTGGAGTGTTTCTCCCTTTGCCTCCTCTGAAAATTGTCGGACTTTCTCAGGAAACAAATATTAAATAAAATATACTGTTGGTGCATACACAAATGAATGTTCTCTTTCTATGGCCTCTGACCCAGCTAGGTTTAGCAAAATGAATGCCCTGGTGCTTGCATCTTTGTCAGAATAAGGTGCGTGTATAAAAATATCGTACTCTTGCTCAGATATTCTCCAGTTCTATACAATATTCTGATAAAACACCAATGGTGATGGTTTTCATAATCCATCTGCCATATTAACACATACCAACTAAGGCTTTTGCAAGTATGCACAAACACACACACACATATACATATGCCAGAAATTGATTGCAGTACTTGTAACTATGCCTAATAGCACAACAAGCCTATGAATAACTAAACTTTGCAAAATAAGTTTCTTGGGCCCTGTAATACTCTTGAAATCACTGTACTGTAAAAGTCACTTATCATCATTATAAGAAACATTTCAAAATAACTGTACTGTGTGAATGAACTGATCAAAAGAAGCCCAGAGTAAGAAACATTTCAAAATAATTGCACTTTGCAAACAAACAGTACACAGCACACTGAAAATTTCCAAAATGGCTGTACTTTGCCAAATGACTCTGTACAGTGCAAGAAACACTCTGCAATGGTGGCATGGTGGCACTTTAGAAATAGACACACCCAGCACATGAAACTTTTCGAAAAGGCTGTAGTTTGACTGTACTTCACAAAATAGTTGCACTTTGCACACACATAAACTCTTTGGGATAAATGCACAGTAATAACCACACACTATAAGCACTTCTACACACTTTGAGATACTTCAAACAACTCTAGTTATGCCCTGAATACAATGTGAAATAGCAGTTATGCCAAAACACAGTACTTTGCCAAAAATATGCAGTTGCCTTACTTTATTTATGCTTAAGGTGTCATTTTTTTGCCCTTATTATATTCATTTTGCTTGTTTAAACAACAAATAAAAGTAGCAGGAACACCATGGTCATAAAAACGTGGAATATTAAATTCCATGTTTTTTATATTAAATTCCACGTTTTTATAACTTGGTATTCTTGCTACTTTTATTTGTTGTTTTCTTGACATATTGTTGGAGTGTAGCATGGAACTTTACTGGGCCTTTTCTCTTTTTTCTGCTATTGCTTGTTTAATCTTTTTCCACGCCCATTATAATTTTCTTGTTCTTGTCTTACTCTAAACATGGCTGTTTTGCTTTAAACCAGGGGCAGCCCGGACTGCCGGACTGCAGCCCCCTCAACTTCAAACTAAAAAAATAAAAAAAAATAAAAAGAAAAAAATATTAAATATTTTAAAATTTTGCGGACTTTGCGCATGCCAGACTGCTGCTGAGACAACATGGAGCATGCGCAGATTGTCTCAGCAGCAGTCCTGATTAAGAAATGTGAACAGGAGCGCTCCCACAAGTCTATGCAGTTTTAAACTGCATAGACTGCCTGGGGAAACGCGTCGGGGTCGGACTGCAAGGTCGGCAGTCAGGATCTTGGGTCAGATTTGCACGGGTTTTCAGCTGCACTCTCGTCGGGGGTTTTGTGGACAGGGACCTGGATTTAATGGTGGTTTTGTGGACAGGGATGTACTACAGGAGTGTGTGTGTGAGTGTGTAAAAATGCCCCGGGTGCAATATACTGGTGGTTAGGCTCATGGTGGTGTGGTAGGGAATACCTCAGGCTTGAACCCTGTACCTTGTATGCAGGTGTTAAAGACCTGAATTCCCTACCCACCACCATTTGTAAAAAAATTGCAGATTTTTGCCTCATATTTGATCTGATCTGTTCCTCATAATATCTGTGGTTTGTAAATGTTGCAATGCTTGATATTTGATGGTGCAGTGGTAGCATTGTTGCCTCACAGCTGCAGGTTCTCAGGTTTGCTTCTTGGCTGGGGAGCCTTCTTTGTGGGGGGGGTCTGTATCTTCTCACTGTGTTTGTGTGGGTTTGCTTTTGTGTCCTCCCATGTTACAAAGACATGTCTGCATTATGTCTTCCTGAGCCTCTGCTGAGAATTGTTTTTTTTTGTTCCAAGTCAGACTGTCCTGATTAACAAATGTTAAACAAAATTGACAGGCATTTGAATTTCAGACTTCAGGTTTCTGAATGTTTAGTTCCTTACATATTTGATGGGGCAGTTGCAGTATTGTTGCCTTACAGCTATAGGTTTTCTGGTTTGATTCTTGGCTGGGGTGCCTTCTGTGTGGAGTCTGCATCTTATCCCTGTGTTTGTGTGGATTTGCTCTGGTGTCCTGCCATTTTACAAAGACATGTGTCTACAGTTTTTCTCCCTGGGCCTCTGCTGAAAATTGTTTTTGTTCCATCAGAAGTAAAACTGACAGGCATTTGAATTTCAGACTTCATATTCTTCAGAAAATACACAGTAAAACAACTTTTTATTCTAGCAATAAATATATAGTAACACAACCTTTTATTATAGCAATTTTTTAAGTTTATAAGATGCCTATTTGAAATTTGTCCTTATTTTTGGGACTGTAATACCCTGTTAGTGGCTTTGTCCAGGTTTTTTGTGCTAAGGATGACAGCTATGGCAAGAACTGAATTCACTGAATATGTTTGAGGGCTGTATTCCCTCAATACTGGGTTTGTCCAGGTGTTTTGTGCTAAGAGGTTGACAGCTATGATGAGAACTGAATTCATTAAATGATAGCCATTTAAGTTTCAGTCTTCCTCTCTTTCACGAAGCAGCTGATTTGGCGTAGTGGTATGTTGCTCTTGACTGTTTTGCACAGGGACCTTGGCAGTAAAATGTACGGTGGTAACACAGCATTTTTCATTCACAAAGCAAGTGATTTGGCATAGTGGTATGTTGTTCTGACTCTTTTGCACAGGGACCTTGGCAGTAAAATGTATGGTGGTAACACAGCATTTTATTCTAGCAGCTTTCCAAGATTATACAAGCAATGTTTAATGTGTCCTTGGTTTTTGCCCTTTTGACCCACCCCAATAAATTTGGCTTTTTCCAGACTTCTTGTGCTGCGAAGTTGAGATGCAGTTGAGTATTGAGTAGATTTTACAAGGAGCTGAGAGCTGCAGGGGAAGAGAAGTTTAGTGCTGATTATGCTAAGTCAGCTCACATTGCTAATAGCACAACAGGTTATGTACTTGCTTTTGATGCAGAAGGTTGTTGGTTCTACTCCCATAAGGGGTGAATGCTGCCGTACTGAAAATTAAGATACTATGAGCCTGTTATCTGTTTGCCATCCATTTCCTATTGCAATATTATTAGCTTATTTTTAATGTAATTTAGGCAATTTATTCCTCAGGGGCATCAGACACTTTATTTTTCGATGAAACCATGGAATATAAAGGTGATTGCTAGCAGCAACCTCTTCATTACAGATTTATTTAACATGGAATTATTTAGATTACTTTTTTACTACTTCAGAGATTGTGCATATTTACTGATAATGGTGGACTGTAGAATTGTGCATATATACTGATAATAGTGGACTATAGAAGTTTGAGTAGACTTTTATGATGGAAATGTTCTGAAATGGACAGTTTTGTTTCATTGTTCACTGGAAAAATGTTCAAAGCAATAGGAAGGTGTATCAAAGAGCACATGTATGTTTCAATTGCAAGGGGCCTATGATTTGAAAACAGCCCAGAATTAATTTTTATCTGCCACGGGTAAAATGTATTTTCTTTGAATGTGGGTTTTAATGTTGTTTCAATGAATGTGAGTTTCAAGGGCAGAGAAGTTTTAATGCCAAGTTTGTTTAGCAGATGTCTTAGTGTTTGTGCTGTAAAATGCAAAATAAAACTTTCAAATGAAGTTCAAATCATCATAGAAGTAAATCAGTATGCACATTAGTGTTTATGGTAAATGGAGTGAAATAGCAAAGTAATGGATCATTGGAATGGCTGCAGGGAGGCTCCATTCGTCCATGGTTTTGTGAGGGGGAAGGGCGGCAAACTTAGACAGCCCCAGCTGAACTATACCTCCCAACTGTCCAGATTTTCAAAGAATGAACAGATTTTTTGCTTCTTATTTTTGGTTTGTTCCTCATAAAATTTGTGGTTTTCTGGCAAATCATTTAGGAATGATGACACACTAGTTTCAGACTTCATAACCTTCAGAAAAATGCATGCTAAAGTAAGACCTGTTCTATCAACTGTCCCATTTTATAGAAGAGCAATTTTTAGTACTGTTTATATGTTCCCCCAATATATTTGGCCTTGTCCAGATGTATGTCCCAGTTTATACAAGAGCAATTTTTAGTACTGTTTATATGTTCCCCCAATATATTTGGCCTTGTCCAGATTTATTGCATTAACAGGTTGAGAGGTACATGCAAATAAATTGCTTTATAGAACTAGGCATAACCAAACCTCTGAACTGTCCCTGATTTTGGCTCAAAATGTTGCTCGTCACCTAATGATCCCTCCGCAAAATAGCAATTTTGGAAGAAAACATGGAGGGTTTATAATTAAGAAATAACTGTAATAATCAGATTACTTTTATTTCAGAAATGCATGTAGATTATTTTATTTTGTCAGCTGCTCAAGTTAGCAGTACTAATATTAAAGTGTCCCTTCTTTGACAGGTTCCCAGCTGTATTGTGTTGCTATTTTATATTTTTACATCACATTTTTGGTCCATTTTTCATAAAATTGTGTTTTTTTGGCAAATTAGTGACAAATAATTAAAGACTGAAGTTAGAAAATAATGACAGACATTTGAGTTTCAGATTTCATGCCATTCAGAAAATTCATACTAATGCAAGACCTCTATTAGCTTTCTAAGTTTATAAGAGCAATATTTTAAAAATTGTCCTTATTTTTGGGCCTTTGTCCCATTTCTTTTTATGGCTTTGTCCAGATTGTCAGAGACATCACAGGTCAGCCAGAGACATTTCAAACTGTGACATACTTGTTACACCCCACTCCCCCATGTAGTGACTCTGGATGTGTCGAAGCAAGGCAAGGAGTAGTTATGCAGTGCAAATGTGCAGAGAATCCCACTCATCCAAGGTAGACACAAGTACTAGAGTGGCTTTTCATCTGTCCTTAATTTTTACAGAATGGTCTGGTTTCTGTCATATTTTTTGTACTGTTGATTTATGCTTATTACTCAAAGTGCCTGTTGCTCTGTGTTTAAGTAGCAATACTTTAATGACCATCAGGTAAGCTTCGCTGAGATTGCAAGATGCAAGTAAGCTTTAATAAGCATACTGTTAAAGAATTGCCAACATTGAAAGCCTTTCTGTTGCCATGTAGAGAATACTTAACTAGATAATGTATAAGCCTTGGGTATTGAAATGCATATGCCAGCATTTGTAATAAAGGACAGAATTACATTATTTTAAGAGTCTCATTACACTTGGAGACTTCCAGTCATCTCTGCAGGCTTTACCCGTAAATCAAATGCCAGTCGTGTGGTCCATAACCTGTACAGTAATCCTTTTAAGCAATGTATCTTGAGTTTATTTCTTGTTTGCTTTTCATTTTTTACTTTGATCATGTTTTCCCCATGAAACAAGTAGATGTCAGGCAGCAGGTCTTTTTTTGGATAAGGAACATTTTTACAAGTGGGGGCATCAGAGATTTCTACTTTCAGCATGTTACTTGTTACTTTAATAAAGCTGAATATAAATTGAAATTAGAACTGCAGTGCAAGAAGTGGTTTGAGTTGAGTGCTGCTTGTTTTTCTTATACTTGATTTTGACTGGCATTCCATTAATGTATTTAAAAAAAAGTAATTTATTTTTCATGCCTCACAACCTTTTTGTTTCCATCTAGATATTAAGCTGTCATTCAGCCAATGCATTGAAATATTTTTATTCTTCTACACTTCATTTTGTCTTGATTGGACTCTCATAATGACGGTTTGGCACCCTGTGCAGTATATTTAGTTTTTGTGGTTTGCTACTACAGGTGTGTGTGTGTGTGTGTGTGTGTGTGTGTGTGTGTGTGTGTGTGTGTGTGTGTGTGTGTGTGGTAGGGAATACCTCAGGCTTGAACCCTTTACCTTGTATGCAGGTGTTAAAGACCTGAATTCCCTACCCACCACCATTTGTAAAAAAAAAAACTGCAGATTTTTGCCTCATATTTGATCTGATCTGTTCCTCATAATATCTGTGGTTTGTAAATGTTGCAATATTTGATGGTGCAGTGGTAGCATTGTTGCCTCACAGCTGCAGGTTCTCAGGTTTGCTTTTTGGTTGAGGTGCCTTCTTTGTGGAGTCTTTATCTTCTCCCTGTGTTTGTGTGGGTTTGCTTTTGTGTCCTCCCATGTTGCAAAGACATGTCTGCATTATTTCTTCCTGGGCCTTTGCTGAAATTTTTTTTGTTCCAAGTCAGACTGTCCTGATTAACACATGTTAAATAAAATTGACAGGCATTTGAATTTCAGACTTCAGGTTTCTGAATGTTTAACTTCTTGCAGATTTGATGGTGCAGTGGTAGTATTGTTGCCTCACAGCTATAGGTTTTCTAGTTTGATTCTTGGCTGGGGTGCCTTCTGTGTGGAGTCTGCATCTCCTCCCTGTGTTTGTGTGGATTTGCTCTGGTGCTCTGCCATTTTACAAAGATGTGTCTGCAGTATTTCTCCCTGAGTCTCTGCTGAAAATTGTTTTTGTTCTGTCAGCAGTAAAACTGACAGGCATTTGAATTTCAGACTTCATGTTCTTCAGAAAATACATAGTAACACAACCGTAACACAACCTTTTATTCTAGCAATTTTCTAAGTTTATAAGATGAATATTTGAAATTTGTCCCTATTTTTGGGACTGTATTCCCCCATTATTGGCTTCGTCCAGGTTTTTTATGCTAAGGTTGACAGCTATGGCATGAACTGAATTCACTGAATGTTTGAGGGCTGTATTCCCTCATTACTGGGTTTGTCCAGGTGTTTTGTACTAAGAGGTTGACAGCTATGGTGAGAACTGAATTCACTAAATGATAGCCATTTAAGTTTCAGTCTTCCTCTTTTACAAAGCAGCTGATTTGGCATAGTGGTATGTTGCTCTGACTGTTTTGCACAGGGAGCATGGCAGTAAAATGTATGGTTCTAGCAACTTTCCAAGATTATACAAGCAATGTTTGTGTCCCTAGTTTTTGGGCTTTTGACCCCCCCCCAATACATTTTGGCTTTTTCCAGTTTTCTTGTGCTGCGAAGTTGAGTATTGAATAGACTTTACAAGGAGCTGAGAGCTGCAGGGGAACAGAAGTTTAGTGTTGCTTAAGTGAAGTCGGTTTGCCTTGTTAATAGCACAACAGGTTGTGTACTTGCTTTTGATGCAGAAGGCTGTGGGTTCTACTCCCACAAGGGGTGGATGCTGCCATACTGAGAATGTTCTCCTTGATGAAGATACTAACTATGAGTCCGTTATCAGTTTGCCATCTATTTCCTCTTGCAATATTACTAGCTTATCATTTTTTTAATGTAATATAGGCAATTTATTCCTGAGGGGAAACAGACACTTTATTTTTCAATGAAACCATGAAATATAAAGGTGTTTGCTAGCAGCAACCTCTTCATTAGTTACAGATTTCTTTAATGTGGAATTATTTAGATGACTTTTACTTCTTCAGAGATAGTGCATATTTACTGATAATGGTGGACTGTAGAATTGTGCATATTTACTGATAATGGTGGACTGTAGAATTGTGCATATTTACTGATAATGGTGGACTGTAGAATTGTGCATATTTACTGATAATGGTGGACTGTAGAATTGTGCATATTTACTGATAATGGTGGACTGTGGAAGTCTGAGTAGACTTTTATGATAAATGTTCTGAACTGGGCAGTTTTGCCATTATGGGTGCATGCATTTTGTTTCATTGCTTACTGGAAAAAATGTTCAAAACAAATTTAGAACTCCCTCTAACAACTGTAATATATTGTACAAGGAATATAATTTAGTACAATGAGGAAGGTGTATCAAAGAGCACATGTATGTTTCATATGCAAGGGGCCTATGATTTGAAAACAGCCCAAAATTAATCTTTATCTGCCACTGGCAAAATGTATTTTCTTTGAATGTGGGTTTCAATGCTGTTTCAATGAATGTGAGTTTCAAGGGCAGAGAAGTTTTAATGCTAAGTTTTCATTGTGAGACTGCACTGCTTTGTTTAGTAGATGACTTAGTGTTTGTGCTGTAAAATACAAAATAAAACTTTCAAATGAAGTCCAACTCATCATAGAAGTAAAGCAGTATGCACATTAGTGTTTATGGTAAATGGAGTGAAATAGCCAAGTAATGGTTCATTGGAATGGCTGCAGAGGCTCCATTCAACCATGATTTTGTCGGGGGGGGGGGGGCAGCAAACTCAGACAGGCCCAGCTGAACTATACCTCCCAACTGTCCAGATTTTCAAAGAATGAATAGATTTTTGCTTCTTATTTTTGGTTTGTTCTTCATAAAATGTGTAGTTTTCTGGAAAATCATTTAGAAATTAAGTCACTAAATAATGATACACTGAGTTTCAGACTTCATAACCTCCAGAAAAATGCATGCTAAAGTAAGAACTGTTATTCTATCAACTGTCTCAATTTATACAAGAGCATTTTTTAGTACTGTTTATATGTTCCCCCAATATATTTGGCCTTGTTCAGATTTACTGCATTAACAGGTTGAGAGGTACGTGCAAATAAATTGCTTTATAGAATTAGGTATAGCCATCCTCTCAACTGTCCCCGATTTTGGCTCAAAATGTTGCTCTTCCCCCTAATAATCCCTCAGCAAAATAGCAATTTTGGAAGAAAAAATGGAGGGTTTACAATTAAGAAATAACTAATAAAGTTATAGATTACTTGAAATGCATGTAGATTCTTTTATTTTTTCAGCTGCTCAAGTTAGCAGTGCTAATATTAAAGTGTCCCTTCTTTGACAGGTTCCCAGCTGTATTGTGTGGCTATCTTATATTTTTGCATCATATTTGGTCCATTTTTCATAAAATTGTGTTTTTTGGCAAATTAGTGACAAATCACTAAAGGCTGAAGTTAGAAAATAATGACAGACATTTGAGTTTCAGATTTCATATCCTTCAGAAAAGTCATACTAATGCAAGACCTATTCTATTATCTTTCTAAGTTTATTAGAGCAATATTTAAAAATTGTCCTTATTTTTGGGCCTTTGTCCCACTTCTGTGTATGGCTTTGTCCAGATTTCTTGCTCTGAGATTGAGAGGTATGACAAATGTGTCAGGGCCATCACAGTCAGCCAGAGACATTTCAAATTGTGACATACTTGTTGCACCCCACTCCACCATGTAGTGACTGTGGATGTGTCCAAGCAAGGCAAGGAGTAGTTATGCAGTGTAAATGTGCAGTGTGTCCCCCCCATCCAAGGTAGACACAAGTACTAGAGTGGCTTTTCATCGGTCCTTGATTTTGCAAAAAGGTCTGGTTACTGTCATATTTTTTGTACTGTTGATTTATGCTTATTACTCAAAGTGCCTGTTGCTCTGTGTTTAAGTAGCAATGCTTTAATGACCATAAGGTAAGCTTGTCTGAGATCGTAAGATGCAAGTAAGCTTTAATAAGCATACTGTTAAAGAATTGCCAACATTGAAAGCTTTTCTGTTGTTGCCATGCAGAGAATACTTGACTAGATAATGTATAAGCCTTGGGTATTAAAGGACAGGATTCCATTATTTTAAAAAGCTCATTACACTTGTTGGAGACTTCCAGTCATCTCTACAGACTTTACCCGTAAACTAAACAGAATGCAAATCATGTGCGGTCCATAACCTGTACAGTAATCCTTTAAGCAGTGTATCTTGAGCTTGTTTCTTGTTTGCTTTTCATTTTTTACTTTCATGTTTTCCCCATGAAACAAGTAGATAGTTGTCAGGCAGCAGGTCTTTTTTGGATAAGAAACATTTTTACAAGTGGGGGCATCACAGAGAGTTCTACTTTCAGCATGCTACTTGGTACTTTAATAAAGGTGAATATAAATTATAATTAGAACTGCAGTGCAAGGAGAAGTGGTTTGAGTTGAGTGCTTCTGGTTTTTCTTGTACTTGATTTTGACTGGCATTCCAGTAATGTATTTAAAAAGTAATTTATTTTTTCATGCCTCACAACCTTTTGTTTCCATCTAGATATTAAGGAAGCTGTCATGCAGCCAATGCATTGAAATATTTTTATTCTTCTACACTTATTTTTGTCGTGATTGGACTCTCATAATGATGGTTTGCCACCCAGGGCAGCGTATTTAATTAAAGTTAGTTTTTGTGGTTTTGAGCATGGCTCCTCCCCTTTCTAGTTGGCCACACCCTTCCCCTTGACCCCACCCATTCAGCTGTCTCCTGCAGCCCCCCTTTGATTTGAAGTCACCAGCCGCCACTGCTTTAAACATGCTCATTTTGCAATTCTGAGGTAATTCCAACCCCCTTATGTGCTTTTCTGATAATCATTTTATCAAATATGTTAATTCTAAACATTTTGTTTAATTAATAAACCTCTTGTGCCTCTCACTTGTTTAATAATGCAGTTTGTGCCCTTGTAATGCTCTGTTTTATCTTTTCTCATAAAATAAATAATTTGTGCAAGTTTATTTACCTTTAGTTCATTTCTGACCCTTTTTTGTGATCACTTCTCTTAGTTTACCTAAACTGTTAACTCTGCACCTCATAGCTGTTAAAGGCAATTTATTTATTTATTTTTATTTATTTTATTTTACATTTGTTTACCGGGCTAGTCCAACTGGATATAAATCTGTTTTCAGCAGAGGCCCGGGGAGAAAAGCTCCACAATGATTAATACATTAATTCATTTACATAATGAAAATACAATTTTGTAAAAGGTACTTAAGCAGGGAGAAACAAAATACAAACAGAACAATTTAACAATAATGAAAGATTGGGGAAGTAGAAAAATAGAATTAATAGAGGTAAGCATACAGGGGGTGATAGAAAATATATCTGGAGATAAGAGAAAAGAGAGAACAATTAGTGAGCAACATCAAAAAAAAGGCAGGGAATAAAGGATTTAGTCTGGTTTGGTACAAGGACATAGCCAATGAGTGTTAAAGTATTGTTTAAGGTTAGTTTTGAATTGGTGGGGAGAGGTAGCTAGTCTTAGGTTGTTTGGAAGGGCGTTCCATAGTTTTCCGATGGAATTGGCAAAAAGAGCATCACCACCTGAATTAATGGATTTCGTTGTATGAACCAGGACACTATTAGAGGATCGAAGACTATTTAGATTAGAGTAGGGGGTTAAAAGATTGTGTAGTGAGGGTTTTTTTTCTGGCTCTTTGATAATTTTATAAGCTTCAGTAAGTTGGTTAAACTTGAGAAGGTTGGGGAGTTCTAACCAGCCTAGATTTCTTAGGTTAACGCAATGATGGGTTCGATAAGGTTTCCCAGTTACAAATTTGGCAATATGGTTATAAGCTACAGAGAGTTTATTGAGCTCAGTTTTTTTGAGGAAGGAAAGTACCGGAGAAGTGTAAAGTAGGGTGGAGAGAAGGTGAGTGCGTGCTATTGTTAGTTTAGTATGGGGCGTAAGAAAGTTCTTAATTCTATACATGGAACCAAGTTTCTTGTTAACAGTTTTTATAGTTTGGCTAATGTGAATATCAAATTTGAGCTTGTGGTCAATTGTGACTCCTAGTAGTTTGGTGTTAGAAACAGGCTCAATGATGGTCCCATTTGTGGACTGAACGTGGAAGGCCGTATTATTAAAGAGTGGAGGGTGTTGCCCTAAAGAAGAGGCTAGGGTGGGAGAATTAGTAGTAGGTTAGTTTTTTCGGTTTAGGATAGGTTTCCGTTCAGTGAACCATAATTCCACTGCAGTAAAGCAGTGTTGGGTGGCTTTCTGGAGGTTATTAAGAGAGAGATCCGAGCAAATCAACGTAGAGTCATCTGCATATTGAATGCAGGTGGCTTTGGGGATGGCTGAATGGAGATCATTTATAAATACAGAGAATAGAAGGGGGCCAAGTATGGAACCTTGGGGAACTCCTATTGTGTTAGGTAGTAGGTGAGATAGTTTACTTTGCCACTGAACTGCCTGTTGTCTACCAGAGAGGTAAGCCTTGAACCAGTTTAGGGCAGGTCTATCAAGGTGAAGGTTTTCAAGAGTTTGTAGTAAGAGTTGATGATTGACCATGTCAAAGGCTATTGACAGATCAAGAAATAGAGCAGAAGTAATTAGTTTGTTGTTACGGTTACTGTTGATTGTATCAACAAAGGAAAGGAGGGCAGTAGTAGTACTATGATGGGGGCGAAAGCCATGTTGAGTTTTGGATAAAAGATTATTTAGAGTGAGATAATGTAGGAGTTGTTTGTGAGCACATCTTTCCATTATTTTTGCTATAGGTGACAATATTGCTATCGGTCGGTAGTTAGAAGTTTCTGTGGAGGAACCACCCTTATGAAGAGGGATGACGTAGGATATTTTCCAAAGAGAGGGGATTTTGCCTTCGGTTATAGTCCTGTTAATTAAGATTGAAATGGGGTAGGCTACAGCATCTGATGCTATTTGTAAATATTCAGCAGGGAGTCGATCGGCCGATAGAGTGGATGGTTTAAGTTTTTTCAATAGGGTTCTAATATAGGAGGTGGATATTGGTTGAAGGTTAAAGGCAGGTGGAGCATTGGTAACAGCAGTAGTAATGGAGGAGGAAGAAGAAGGTAGCTGACTGGCTAGTGACTGGATGGTTCCAATCTCTGGAATCCTGGTTCTGGCACCATTCCACTTGTCCAGTCAGGATAAAGTAGGCGAGTCTTTGTGGGTTTTGTTCATTCAGCTTTATTATGTACAAGCACATCAAGATTGAGCCTTAATAACTTTAACTTAGATAAACTTATAAACAAACTAGCTATTACACTCATACATGCTCACTCTCTGGCTGCACTCTCAAAATAGCACTGAAGCTAGCATATGCTTGCTATTTATATGCACGTGCCGACCTTGAAATGCTTCTTAATGATACAACACACACACTATTCTGCAGAATGTATTTAAGAATAATGTGACACAAAGGCTTTTACACTTTTATCTTTATGCATTAGTTAGAAGTGTACTGATGGCATGGGCATGTTTATCAAGCTAGTTCAGAGGTACACATGAATGACAATACATGAAAATGGAATGTTGTGTAATAAATATGTACAAATGTATCAGGGACAGGTCCTTTGATAGCAGTTTTAACATTTCAAGATGTTTTGTTATCAAAATGGGTCATTCACCTGTTCATTTGTGGAAGGGGAGAGCAAAGATGAATTCTGGTATGGCACAAACAAGAATGGGCTGTTCTTTTGGGGCAGCAAAGGTGTGTTACTGTTATGGAATAAACAAGGATATGTTGCACCTGTTACTCTCCTTGTTTTACATCCTGCTGTTTAATGTTTCTCTGCTAGGTAATACTGACAGGTGACCTTTTCTGCTTTATCTGGCAACAGTTACTTTGTAGTTATGTGATACTGATATGTATTATACTTCTGTTGTCTTTTAGCAAACCTACAAGTATGCCTCTGAGGTGTATCAGTCCTCTTAGACTGCCCTTCACCAATGTGGAAAATCAGATAATCGTGGATGGGTTCACAGAACATGGTGCATTTCCTCTGGAAAGAGAGAGATATGGCATGCCAGATGCAGATAAGGCAGCAAATTGTCCAAAATGTGAATGCCGTGGGTGGCCACAGCAGACCATATGAACAGGTGCACCACAGGGCTGCTGACATGATCACTACTGCAAACAGGCAAGCAGCTGTAGTGGGCCATGACCACATGGCTACCAAGGCAGCACCTGCTAGGGAACCCCCACTAACCTCCATGAACAGTTTCTGGCCAATATTAGAAATCCAGACAGCTCCCAGGGCAGTGCAGGACAGCATGTACTGGATGTGGGTGCAACACCTTCTGTGACAGCAAGCACATCCCAGGAGAAGCTTTCAGTTAGGCTTTGTTATCTGAACAGTTGAATACTGTTGTATTGTAAAACAATTGAAATGAATAAGTTAATTCTGTGTCACATGTCTTTTTTTGGAGGGTGATTGAAGATTGCTACATTTATAACCTTAGGTTGGAGTTGTCAGCCATGTTCTTGTTGACATTAGACTTAATGCACATATAAAGGGGGAAATGTATTACCCCCTGTGTTATTGTTAATTGTGATGATGTTGCCCTTACCTCCTGCTTAACTTCTTCCAGGACCTTCTGGAGTACAGCACAGTATGTCTTCTGCAGATGATAAGTCAAATATTTTTATGTCAGTACTGCCAAGCAATTTAAAGAAATATTGTAGTATGTGATTTTGATATGAGGCCTGTTGTGTGTATTGCTGCACTTTCTGTAATAGTGGCAGCACTGTTAGTTTGTTAGCTTGTATTGAACTATAGTACAGCAGGTATTAATTTATTCCTGTGTTTCTTGTTTTTTATCACAAGTGAACATGACAGTGGTTGTTTGGGCCCTGTGCCACCTGATGTCAGTGCATCAGCAGACTCTGATGATGATGGTGGCCAAACTGAGGCATAGTCTTGGGGTGCAGAGCAGAGGTTGAATCTGACACAGAGGTTGATATACAGCTATTCCCTGTATTTCCATCTGACACAGCCAGCAGGCCTACGCCTATCCAGTCCACTGAGCCCACAGATACTGGACAGGTGGAGAGCAAGGACATTGATCAGGAAAGTGTGGCTACTGTGGTTTCAGTGTCTGCTGAGTATGGCCATATCCAAAGTGTGGGCAAGGTTCCACACAGAAGGATTGATAGGAGTGCTCAGAGGGAGTCTGCTGTCCCTATTCCACTTAGTGCAAGTGTCATTTCCTGTGCCCCTCAATGTATGTTTAGGGCCATCAAGGAGGTACAGGCATGTTCCCATAGGTGCTCCAGACAAATGCTCAGGGTTGTGAATGTGGCACAGTCTTACATGCATGACTGTGTCCACCATGTGGATCGGATAAATGACATGGAACAAGAGGTGTCTGTGATGGACTGAGGGGTGTCTGTCATGGAATGAGCAGTGTCTGTGATAGAATGTCTGTTGTGAGAGGAACAACATCCTAGTGGGAGTAGGTCAGCCACATCATCTTTTGTCAGTGGACATGGCCATGCCCGATCACACTTCTATAGTGGCAGCACTTCCACTGCTCCATCAGTGAGTGTGCTGTTCACACCCGGATGTGGCAGGCCATGGGGTTGTGGTCCTGGGCTTCCCTGTGAAGGGAGCTTGTCCAGCAGACATTGGTCATGTTTAGGTAGTAGCACTGCATCTGACCTTCAGCTTGCAACTCCTGGCTGGGCCAGTTCTCGTGGTTGGGGGTGACAACAATAAACTGCCACCTCTACCATGCATGGCTCACACCTGTCTGACAGACCAAGATGTAGAGCTAGTGCAGAGCTTGGCTGTGTTCATGGAGACACTCACACACCAATTTCACCTGGAGGTCTCCTACAGACACACACATGACAGTTACTCATTTTGTCTCACGAGACATTTGTTGTTTTATCCCAGTGCCTGCCTTCTTCTCCTTCTTACTCACACACACTCACTGACATTTTGTGTCAGCCTAGGCTTCCTGCCTCAACATACAAAACCCTGTGCAAGTGATTATAACTGTGTCATATCCCTGTTTTCTGTCTTTTGGATTCAGGGATACAAAAGCTGTGTCTGATGCTCAGGGTGTGGAGCTAACTCAGTGCTTAGTGTATCTGCATTTGTGTTGTTGAACTGTTCATTGTACCTTTGTCTTATATTGGCCTTGGAAATTTAAGACAGTTGATAGCATCAAAATTTCACAACTGTATAGTGAATGCTCTTGTAAGGGTTGTGAAGTCAGAAACTGCAGTGTGTATCCTTACTTTATAACTTCTCTTTGTAATGACCCCCCACAACACCCTGTGCAAGTGATGATAACTTTGTCATATCCCTGTTTCCTAACTTTCAGATTCAGGGATGCAAAAGCTGTGTCTGATGCTCAGGGTGCGTACCTAACTTTTAGTGCTTAGTATATCTACTTTTGTGTTGTTGAACTGCTCATTGTATCTTTGACTTATATTTTTCTTGGAAAGTTAGACATTTGGTAGCATCAAAATTTCACAACTGAATAGTGAATGATCTTGAATGGGTTGTAAAGTCAGAAACTACAATGTGTATCATTACTTTCTAACTTCTCTCTTTAATGATTTTCCAGGGCAAACATATGGCACATCATAAGTAACTCCATCATATTCAGATCTTAGGATTGTATGATAGTAAAACCACATCACAACAGTAATACAGTATAATGGTCTCTTTTGCATGTACCTCAACAGACACATGCAGCAGCTGGAGAGACCACCAAGCTTTCTCAGCAAGGTTACACAGGGCCTACAATGACATGATGTATGTGGATAGATTAAAAGCCATGTCACTGTAATCTGCTTTGCAGAGGATGAGGCAATGTCTGCCTGGCCTCCAGGCCAGTGTCTGACCATACCCTGGTGAGATAATTGCATATCCAAGTATCTGATACAGCTGATGACATTGGCAGCATATGTTGAGAATATGGTAATGTGTCCCAAGAGTGCGCACACACACACACACACACACACACACACACACACACACACACACACACACACACACACACACACACACACACACACACACACACACACACACACTTGATTGCAATGAGAATAGAACCCCTACATTTCTAAGTACACAAACTACAGAACACAGTGCTTAATGGAAGTCCTACGGCACAAGTCTGACTTTTGTAAGACTGCAGCTGAACTTATAGTACACGATATCAGCAGGACTCATGTGAGACACAATGTTGGCAGGCTTGCATAGGATCATAGCTTATTAGGTTTGTATGAGGCTAGCATAATGGCCTTAGATTCATAGGTTTGTAGGAGGTTACTAGGCTAATGGACTTAGGGCCTTATAGTTCAAGATATGTAGTCCATCTTTGCATATCCTTGATCAACATTGGTTGTCCCTGTCTAAGAGTGACATAGGTGAAACCCCCAGGGTAATTTTACAATTTACTATCCAATTGTCCAAGTTACAATTAAATACATTTCTTGATGAGCTCAGTGTCATCTGAACTGAGAGTTTGTTCCATAACAGTTGTAATCTCTGGGAGACATAGCTGTTTCTCCACCATGACCTATTGATGTTGCAGGCTAGGTTAAGGTCCCTACAGTCGTGTCCCATTTGATTTGTAGAGGTGCAACATTTCCATTAAGGCAAGGTTCAAGAGTGCTCTATAGGCCAGGCAGAAGTCATCTCTCTGCAGTCTGTGTGATGCAGAATACAGTGGCAATGTCTTCAGTCTGTCCATGTAGGTCATGTGTTGAAGTCCCTGGATTTTCTTGATGAGAAATCTCTTAGGTCTCTCCAGCTGCTGCAGGTGTCTGGTGAAGTACATGCAAAAGGGAGCATTGTACCCTATTACTGGTCTGATGAGGGATGAGTACAGTGTATTGATAACATCCTTAGTCTTGGATGTTATGAACTTACTTATGAGATGTGCTACATAAAAGGTGTTCCTTACCACTATGGACAAATGATGATCAAAGTTGAAGTTGCTATCAACCTGCACTCCCAAATCTCTCACCATTGTGTTGGAACTTAGGGGGATTAGTAGAGTAATTTGCAGGTATCTCTCCTTTGCTGAAAGGGATAATAGTGTATGTATGTATGTATGTAAGCTCATTTTGTAGTATGTTCACATCATTTGGGGGTTCAATGAATGCACACAGTTTGCAGTCGTCAGCAAACTTGGTGAGCCACAAGCCATCTGTTATAACCTGAATTTCTAAGAAATAGATTCCAAACAGTAGGAGGCCCATCACAGACCCTTGTTGAACACCACTGGTAACAGGTCTACTGGTAGAGTTGGAATCCCCAAGAATGACTATATGCATTCTGTTGATGAGCCAGTTGGCTACCTGTCTAATGACGTATGGGATAATCACCAGTTGGGGAGTTTTTCATGGATGCCTGATTGTGTCAAAGCCTTTGGCCAAGTTGAAATAGGCAGTATGTACTGATTTGCCTTCATCCAGAGCTTTGTTGATACTCTTGAAGAATTCCACTAGGTTTAACAAGCATGTTCTGCCCTTAACAAAGCCAAACTAGTTTGGGTAAAGAGTTTGAAGGTCACCAATGTCCTTGTTGATAAAGTCCAAGATGATTCTCCCCCAGGCCTTACAGGTAAGGCTGGGCAGGCTTACAGGTCTATACTTCCCTGGGTCAGTTGAGAGAACCCTCTGTGCAAAGGGAGTATGGTTGCTGTTTTCCATTCTGCCAGGACAAAGCCAGTACTTAGATTGTGGTTGAAGAGAATACCCAGTGGTTCTATTAACTCTTACTTTACACCATTTCGTAAGCAGCCTGGGATGTTGTCTGATCCCATAGAGGCTGTGTTTTTGGCCTTGGTGAGTGTGGTTATGACCTATTCTTTGGAGATAATAGTTAGATAATTGGTGACAGGTTTGCTTTGGGGTATGATTGCTGGAGACAGGGGTGTAAAAATTTTGACAAACCTGTCTGTTAACAGGATGGTGATGTCCTCAGTTTCAGTATGACTATAACCTTCCACTATGAATTCGGTGCAAAGCTGGGCCTTCCCTTTTACATTACAGACATATCTAAAGAATGCCTTGTGATCATACTTAGCTATAGATGCTAATTTAGTTTTATAATTAGCTTTAGAGGACTTTACAAGATGTCTCGTTTGCTTGTTCACGCTATTGATGGTGTTTTTCTGCTGTGACTGCGCCCTCTAATTTCTGGAATAATTTTCTTTCTCATATTGTATAATCTATTTATGCTGGATGTCCATCAGGATGGCTTGTTTTATCATGAGCAAGTGTTGATCCATTCTGGTACAGCTAAGTCTATACACTTGTAAAGCTGTTTATACAGGGCATTTGTGTGCACCTCTGTATATGAGTCTTTATTGTCAGTGGTGTCAGGAGGTTTGAAACTATGTATGCCATCACTTAGGAGGCTATAGTTTGTTCTGGAGAAACTTTTCAACCTTTTGGATCCTGAGGGTGGGTCAGGTATGAGTGTTACTTTGAACATCATTGATTTATGGTCAGACCTTACCAGGGAGGGTCTCACACATGAGATGGTGGAGTGATTTCCCATGTTGGGGAGTACTAGGACAAGGACATTCCATTCTCTTGTGGGGGTGCAGGCTAACTGTTCCAGAGCATTTGTTTTTAGAAAGTGCAGGAACCTTAGGATGAGCATGTTTGAACTGATATATGTATCCCAATCAATGTAAGGATAGTTAAAGGCATCCATGCCTATGGTGTTTGGCTGTATTATGAGTGACTCAAGTAGGTCCAGGAAGGCACTGTGTGGTTTCCATGGTTCATGTGGTGGACCGGCAGCTAACAGTGACTTGGAGGGTGGTCTTTCCTACAGTTAGTTGGACTTGCAGTAATTCTAGGCATTTGTACTTTTTAACCAGTCTTGAGGTGTATTTGCCTTTCATGAAGATCTATATACCTCCTCCTTTGTTTCTTTCATATTCATTTTGCAGCCTGAATGTGTGGAAAGAATTATAGCCTTTCATGGCTGGAGTACTTTCTGCAGCCCTAAACCATGTCTCTGTGACTACACAAACATCAACATCTTCCCAAATATGTACTGGCTCCATTCAGTGTAGGTTCTGATTTACAATTCTAGCATTAAGCAGCATAACCTTGAGTTTGTCTTTTGAGGATATTTTTATGTCAAGAATTTGTTCTTATCACATTGCCTAAAAAAGGCCCTTTGGGGAGGCAAGTACCTTGGCCAGTAACTGAAAGGCAAGAGGTGACATATGAAAACTATCCCTGGCAAAGTAGCATGGTCCCATATCATTCCAGGCTGACAAATTCTGGCTCCCCCATGACTGACACCAGTAGCTAAGCCAATTGCGTAAGTTGATAATTATTTTGTTTGTATTGAGGCATTATCCTAGGTTAAGGTAGAATGCTGCTTAGGGCTATGGATATACCTGTCTGGGACAGATAATCTGAGAGCTCAGTCATATCTCTCTTTATATAGTCCAGTGAGGTACATTTCAAGTCATTAACTTCAACATGGAGTATGACAGAGTTGTAATTGTGCTTGTTGAGAGACTTGAGGGAATGCATGATTCTGCAGATCTTGGCACTTGGCAGGCAGTTGACCATGACTTTCTCCTTGTACAACCTGGTGAAGCAGACATCTGTGTTGAGGTTTGCACTTGTAAGGTCTCTGCTCTTTTGGTGTGTGTTAACAACCTGTTTGATATCTGGTTTGTTGTTACCTGAGACAGACAACATTTATTCTAGATTCTTTGTATAGCTGCATCTTTCTCATTTTGTATTTGTAATTTTACGAGTAAATGTTTGTCACTATACATGAGACAATAGAAGCCTAGCTTTGTAAAAACACAAGTACCCTTATTAAGCATATTTAGATGGCCATTGTTAGCAGAGTAATTTTGTGAGCAGCAGCAAGTGGACCTGTCTCTGAGGGACATAGATGCCCAGAGGTGGCATTACAATCACCCAACCAGTAGTGAAGGTTGCGCTTCAAGAGGGTCATTGAGGAGTACTACTTCACATGCAGTGGGAGCCTATAACAGAACAGTGTGAGCCACTGGGGGATATATCTGTCTCCCCAGCATGTTCTGTTTATGTCACAGGCTAGGTTGAGAACCATGTTCAATGCTATTCCTGTCCCATTTGATTTGCAGATGTCCAGCATTTATAGTACGGCAGGGTCTGAGACTTCTCAGTAGGTCAGGCATAGGTCACCTCTCAGCAGCTTGCAGGAAATTGAGTACAGTGACAGCTCTTGTAGTCTTTCCATGTATGTCATGTTTGGAGGACTTGCATTTTCCTAGTCACAAACCTCTATTTTTTTCTCCATTTGCTACAGTTGTCTTGTAAGGCACAGACAGAAGGGAGCCTTGTACTCATTTAGTGATCTGATAAGGGTGGAATACAACAGAGCTATGACCGCCTTGGTCTTGGATGTGACATCCGTATGATGTGTGCAATGCAGAATGCATTTCTTACCACTATGGACACAGAGTGATGAAAGTGTAGATTCTATGAGCACATGTTCACAAGTCTCACAATACTGTGTCTGAGCTGAGAGGGATACTATGTAGCAGGGATACTTCATTGCCAAAGGGAATAATGAGGCATTGTTTCCTGTAAGGTTCAGTCTGTGAGTTTGACACCAATCAGTTGTCTATGTCAGGGTCTTTTGTAATATGTTACCATCATTGGGGAATCTATATGAGTGTGTCCAATTAGCAGTCATCTGCAAACATGCAAAATCATAGACCACCTACAGTTGGCTGCGCTTCAGGGAAGTAGTTTGCATACAGCTGATGGCCCAGTACAGGTCCTTGTGGTATTCCTCTGGTGAATGGGCTAGTGGTGGAAGTGCAGTCCCAACTCTGAGAGTGTGTGTTCTGTTGGTGAGCCAGTTGCCTATCCAGCTGGTACTTTATGGCTTAATTCCCAAATTGGACATTTTCACTATGAGACATGAATGGGGGATATTGTTAAAGGCCTTGGATAACTGAACATAGGTATTATGTCCTGTTATGTGTCATCCAGGTCTTTGGGGTCAGTATCAAAGAAGTCCATCAAGTTCAATAGGCAAGATATATCCTTGACAAGCACAACATCAGTCAACTTAAGTGTGCTGAAGGTCAACTATGTCCCTGTGGATAAGGTCCATGCTGATCCCTTCCATAGCCTTGCAGATATGGCTTGTTAAGATTAAGGGTCAATAGTTGTAATTCTGCATGTTACCACATTGATGTGCATTGCATATGACACAACATTTGATATTATTTTCTATAGTGTAGGTGATATATGTGTGGAAAAAGTGCTGCGACACAAGAGCTGCAGTGCTTATGGGGGCAACACATGGCTGTATTTTAAGTATGTGGCATACTGTGAGATAGGGCCTTCATTTTTTTAATTTTTCAAAATGTAATGTCATGTCATACAAAAGAAATGTACAATAAATGGCAGTAATACTGAATATCTAGTTTCCATTGCTCAACAATTAACAAAGTTTATACGCATGCAAGATACACCAACATGCGATGCATTGCTAAAGTCTGATGGCTACTATTGAGTCTATAAAACATGCTTTCTGCTTAACTAACTTTGTGGCAGCATGTGTTAATGCATTGATATTTGCCTTTTTGGGGTCAGATGGTAATGGGTTTGAATACTTTCTTTTTCTTTTTTTTTTCCTTTTCCTGTGTTTGTGCATTGTGCTGCTCAGAGCAAACATGGGAAATGGAGGAAAATGAATGTCAGGTTTGGCTGTGTTTATCTGGTGTACAAGAAGTACAGCAGTGCTCAGACTGGAGCCCAGGAGCACACATGACCCAGACAGGCAAAAGTAGAAGCCAGATGCATTCAATTAATACTATTGAGCATCACACAAACATGCTAAGCAATGCATGTGTCAGATTACTGCTTAGATAAATTAAGACTGGCCAAGAAACACAAAAATGCAAGACAGAGCTGCATATTTGCAAGCAATAATCATGACAGGCTGTGTGATCATTAGGTGCACTACATCCAAAATGACTAAATATACAAATAATACTTGCATGCTTTGCTATCACTACAGATGCTCTTGAAGTTGCTTGTGTGCATATTGAGTTAAGTTCCTTGCGGCAAAGCTGTTTGTGTGGCAGAAAGGTATAAGGCACCCATCCTGTGTTCTGAAGATGCATTGGAGTGAGAGTTCAAATTCAGACCTATGTAGTAATATTTCATGTGGCTAACATTTTCTAACATTTTCTAATGTGTGTGTCATACGTTGTTTTTCCTCATTTCAACTATTTCTCCCTGTTTTCTGTTTTTTTTTTTGGAGGGGGGCAAAGTTTGCACAATGCAGTACTTAGCACAAACATGGGAAACCAGAGAAATGAATGGCTGGTTTGGCTGTGCTTATCTCATATGTGTGAAGCACAGCAGTACACAAACTGGACAAGTGGACAGACAGGACCGAGACAGCCAAAATTAGAATCTGGATGCATTCAATTAATGCAATTGGGAATTGCTAAGTGACATTGTATGATGGTTAACAGCAAGACCTTATGAATGATTAATAAAATAGGAATCACTACATAAGCATTCCTGTGACAGCATGTGTAAGTGGACTGCTGGAATACAGATGGTCCTGGGTTCTACTACACGGTGTGCAAACTTCCTGTTGTCACATTGCAGTTTATAGCAATGAACTGCAAAACAAATTATTTCTTAGGGTTCTTATGGCAACAGGTGTAAGTGTAGGACTGCCACGCACATGGACCTGGGTTCAAATACAGAATATTCCATGCACTTTTACTGCTGTTCCACTTCCATTATAGTCACTCTCACTTATAACACTTGACATGGTGTAGCTGGTATTAATTATATGTATGAGGGCTGAGTCAGTAGTATTGTTTCAATTATATATTCATTTTTCTATGTATTATCACATTTATTCTCAAATATATGACTGTGTGTATATTGTGTACTAGCGTTTATATCACATTATTGAAAGATGAAAATAGCGAATGCTATTTCATCGAACTTAAAATATCTAAACCACATAATATCGAACATTCAGAACAGCAAATTTTTTCCCTTAGGAAAAAAATTGCTATTTTGAAACACATGCAAACAACACAAGCACACCTAAAAACATCAATACACACACATACACTTATAATCCTACAACTAACCCTACACTAAACTATACATACACTGCTATCTATCCACTTACCTTAACCCAAACCCTAAGGTCCATCACTACGCACAATCACCTAACCCGAGCCCTAACCCTAACTCACTTAACCTGCCCCTAAACCTAATTCATCTAACCTGTGCCTAACCCTAACTCAACTAACTCGCACCGTAACCCTAACTCACCTAACCCACGCCCTAATCCTAACAACCACACAATCGCACACTTATCTGAACCCGACCCATAAATCTCCACCACAGCACTGAAAATAGTAAAGCCACAGAACCGGCAAACCAAATTCTTTCCCTAGGAAAGAATTCGGTGTTCTGCAGCTTCTCGGGTCAATATTAGAACATTCGAAGTTTTAAAACTTTGATGTTCTGATATAGACCCATGTACTATATTCCTGTAAGTATATATCTGCTATCTGGACTGCCATGGTCTTCACATTTGTGTAACACACATATACAACTGCCTGTACATCAAATAAGGAGAGACATCCCACACCTATTTAAGTATCAACTACAGAGAGTACTTTTAAGACTTAAAAGCTGAATATAGGCAAGACTGGAAGTCATAATGGTATTCTGTTCTGTTCTCTTTTATTCACAGCTGGCAGGGACAATGAGGTCAATGTATGAACCCATGGGACTAGATCAGTGAAGATGAGGGAAGCATGTAGTATGTATGCAGTAGAACAGTAGTGTTATTCTAGTATTAAAAGTTAAAGATAGTTTTTTGGCATTTTAAAGAGTTGTATCAAATTGAGCATGCATAACTCAACTTTAAAAGCAAGTATACATGCATGCATTAGTCTGTAGCACGAACCAAGAATACAATATTAGCCTTTAGTCTGACGTTGTGGAATCAAATACCACACTTCCCAACTATGCAATACTGTTAATTCATCAATCATGTATAATTTAAAGGTTTAAAGTAAAAATTCTATAACAGTGACAGACACTCCCTACTATAAACTGTAATCGGTATAATTGGAACACACATATGTGCAATATATGCCCATGTCAAGGAGTAGTTGCTGCAATCTGTAGTATAGTGTGCATCTGTTAGGAGCTGGTAGTCTTAAAAGTAAAAGTTAAGATAATAGAGCCAATTAATTGTATCAATGCATTGTATGTCACACATGAAGGTACTAATGTTATCTCTTTTATTTCTCTCACCCCAACCATTATTTTCTCTTTCTTATTTTTATTTATTTATTTTTTTATGTGTCATCAGATTGTGGCTATGCCATCCATGTGTAGCATATCACTAAATGCTCTACAGCACAGTGGAGTAGGCATGGCTCACAGGATCCACTCACTCCCCTCCTGCAGCTCCAGCACCATTGCCCAGCATATCTGGGAGACAACCTGGCAGCACTGTTTCTGCTGCCCCTACACTACCTGCCCCCCCAGATAGTCCTGCCCCAGAGACTGGTGCAGTGGTACCCTCCTGGAGCAGTGGCGGAAGTGTTTTTTTTATCAACAACACTGAAATTCCAGGGATGGTACATATGGCTGTACACCACATTTTTGGTGCACGCCTAAGCCAGATTGAGGGATGCTCTCCCTCATTTTGTGTAGGACCACTAGGAGGAGAAGGAGATGTCAAGCGCTCCAGCCAGTGGTGGAGTGAGAAGATAGTGATGACAGTCCTGTAATTCATTGCTATGTGCAACAAACTGAAGCCTATGATGCTGTTGCTACCAATAGTCATAAGATTTACAAGGTAAGTTTGTGGAGGGGATTGGCCCAGCCTCTGTCCTGGACATGGGTAGTCCTTGCTAGAAAAACCTTGGGCACAGACAATTTCTCTCAAATATTATGTTTTGATTTAACACCTAGGGTTGTAAAGACCATCGGGTCAATAGCTTATTAACATCCTATGAACCTATGAATCCTTTGAACCTAAGTATTTAACCTGGAGTGCATTCTGTATAATGAAAAGGAGAGTAACAATGGCAACATATCCTTATCTGTGCCATACCAGACATGCAGCCTTGCCCCCCCCCCAAAAAAAACAGCCTTTGCTAATCAAACTATATATATATAAAATTATTAAATTGATTTTTTTTTAGTTACATTTCAGCATATGCAGTATATAGCTAACAAAATGCAAGCATGCCCTCTCAATTTTGGCATCCTCTGTGCAGATATAGCCCAAAGTAAGACCCTCTTTTCTGTGTTCTCCATATAAATAATTCTCCTCATCTTCCATTTCCCTACCTACATGGTTGTCTTGTATGGTGTAGAGTCAGACCTGTCAGCACAATGAAGATACAAATGAGGTGTTAACTCATTATAAGTGCTGAATCCCAACATCTTGGATCTGTGTAGGAGATGCAAACATAGTGCAGGCACTCCCTTGGTGTTTGTTGTTAATGGATTGCAACTGTGAATGATTACTGTTTGGGAGAAACAGCAATGCAAGCTGCCTTATTTCCACTGGGTGTGTCAGATTCGATCTACACAGTGTTAGATGTATTGATGGAAATGTAAGTAAGCAGCACACAAGTCACAGGTTGCATGCCTTCACATCCAACCTGCCCTTCATTTATTTCCAACTGCATTTGATATTATTTCCACTTAATAGCCTTACACATTTTAAGGCCAATGATATAGAACAGCTTACACACTGCATTTCTCAGATTACTGCTCAGATAAATGAAGAATGGCCAAAGAACACAAAAATGTAAGACAGAGCTGTATATTTGCAAGCAATAATCATGGCAGGTTGCGTGATCACTAGGTGCACTACATCCAAAACTACTAAATTTACAAATAATACTTGTATGGTTTGATATCACTTTAGATGCTGTTGCAGTTGCTTGTGTACATACTGAGTTAAGTTCCTTGCTGCAAATAACCAATCAAGGGGTGCAAAAGTGGAAAAAGAACACAATTGAAAAGAAAATGTCCACTTCTGGAGCCAATGTACTACAACCCAAGTAAATATTTATTATTTTTAAAATCACAAATAAATAAATGACATCCACAAAAGGGAAAACATCCAAAATAGTCAAGCGCTTTCGTCAAATGACTTCTTCAGAACACAATTTCATGGTCTCATCTCATTTTATACTTGTACATAATGAATCTGATTAGCAATTAATTAATATTTAAAATGGCAATATAGAATAGTCATTAATGTATACAAATACTTTTTAAAATGCAATATTTCTGAAATTAAAGAAAGGTATTGTTTAAAAACAACTATGAATGTTAAAACTGCTATGTCACAGCTTTGTAGCTCTGAATCTAAGTTCAGGTTTGATACTGATGGCCTCGTTGATACCTGGAAATTCTGTGGCATTCAACTTAAGTTGCCACCTAGTTTCTACCCTTATTAAAGCATTAGCCAGATACTTATTTCTAATGCTACTTAGATGTTCTGAAATTCACAATTTTAATGGTCTGGAAGTTTGACCTACACAAAAGGCTGTGCAAGAGCAAATAGCCAGATATATAGCCCAGTCACTATTACAATTGCCAAACATTCTGATAGAAAAAATCCTAGATGTGTTCTTACTTGAAAATTCCTTAGTTGAACATATGAATTTACAAAAAAGCAATGGCCACAGGGGTAACAACCCACCACTTGTGTACCATTTATAGTAGTTTGTACAGAATTTACAGAGGGTAAAAATGTTTATGGTGGCTAAAGTAACTACTTAAAATTTTCCCTTTCCAAAAAGAAAAAGAGCATCTCTGACTTAACAACTCACATAACCTGTCATCTGTACTCAGTATCATGCAGGCTGCTTAGAGGTGAATTATGCCTGTCTGATAGAGCAGTCTCAGACCCTGCCGTACTGGAAATGCTACACATCTTCAAATCAAATGGGACAAGAATAACTTGGACCAGTGTTCTCAGCCTCTCCTAAGACATAAACAGAATATGCTGCAGAGACAGGTATATCCTCCAATGACTCACACTCCTTTTTAAAAGGCTCCTACTGCATATTAATCAGTGTTCCTTAAAGACCCTGTTCGAGCGCAACTTTGACTACTGGTTGGGTGATTGTAAAGTCACCTCTGGGGTGGCACCTATGCCCCTCATGGACATGGCCACTTAGTGCTGCTCACAAAATTGCTCTGCTAACAATGACCATCCAACTATGCCCAATAAGGGTAATTGTGTTTTTACACAGCTAGGCTTCTAAACACCATGCAGCCATTAGGTTAGTAGCTTCCTATGTACATATGAAGCTATAACCCTATGCATGTCTCCCAATACTTTGTCTCTCACATGCCCTGCTGATGTACCTTAGAAAGGTAGAGATTCTATTCTTACTGCAGTCAACTGGGTGTGTTTGTATGTGTGAACTGTTGCTTGACTTTTCAGAGTGCATTTTACACTAGTATGTGGGACACTGTTATAGTCTCCTCAACAGACAATGCTGAGGTCATCAGCTATTAAGTGTTGCCTGAGACACTCCAAGTCAGATTTGAGCTGTGGCCCTTGTGTACTTAGGTAGGGGTTGTTTTCTCACTACAGTCAACTGTGTGTTTGTGTACTTAGTTGACAGTGTAGAGAGCATTTTACAACAGCATGTGGGACATTGCTTTAAACCAGTTTCCTCTCAACAGGTTCTGCTGATTTGCAGATGTGAAGTATATACATTGGGGCAAGGTTAGAAATGTCCTCTAGTCCAAGCTAAAGTCACCTCACCTTTCCAATACAGATTTCAAGAACAGGGCTTTCAGTATATCCATGTACATCATGGCATGGTTTGTAGGACCTGCATTCTCTTGGCGTGAAACCTCCATGGTCTGTCCAGCTGCTGCAGGTGTCTGTTGAGGTACATGCAAAAGAAAGCATTATTCTGTATTAATCTTCAGAAGAGATTTGAGTACAGTGCTGTTATATCCTCCTCAGGTCTGGATACAATGGTCTGACTTGTGAGATGAACAACATAGCTTCTCCATACCACTGTGGACAGTTGTTCAAAGTTCAAATTGCTGTCTATGTGCATTCCCAAATCTTGCACCACTGGTTTCAGCATCAGGGGTAGTGTTGTCAATGGTGTATTTACTGGGGAAATTCCACTTTGCATAAGGCACAAATCCTGACACATTCTTTATTTATTAGTAGACTGTGTGACTTTGGCACTAATCATTTGTTTCTGTTAGCCCCTGTTGTACTATAGTCACATCAATGGTGGACTCAATAATCGGAACCAATATGCATGAATCAGGAAACTTGGTAAGCTATAGGTCATATTTTGTAGCCTGAACTGTTGAGGAATAGATTCCATATAGTATAAAGCCCAGTACAGATCCTTAGGGTACACCAATGGTGACAGCTGCAATGGTAGAGGTTTATTCACCGACTTTCACAGTATGTGGTCTGTCAGTGAGAACATAGGTTAACCATCTAGTGGCATAAGTGTTAATCCCCAGCTTGTAGAGTTTGTCAGTGATACCTGAGTAGTGACACTGTATCCAAACCCTAGGACAGATCAAGATAGGCATTATGCACTGTGTTACCTTCATGCAGTCCTATCACACAGAAACTGGGCTGTGACACCATCATAGATCACCTATAGCATGACTCAGAACATACACTTACCTGACACAGTGTGATACACATTTCAACACACCCTCCAGATGTACTATGTTCCCATAGAAGTGTGTACATCAACATGCATCCATCTGAGTGGGCTGGGGACAGCACCTAATGCATGCATGTATAGATACAACCTGACAGTCCTGATTTGTGAGGTAGACCAACATGCCATCATGGATTCTCTCTAAATGGACACTAGTGATATTCTGGCTTTGTGCAACAGACGTGTGAGTTTGTGATGTCTGTTACATCTGTCAGATGTCCTCAAAGAGTATCATCCTGTGGAATTTGAAAAGGCCAAGGCAGTCAGCAGGAGTCCACACTAAGGTATTCACTCTGCAATGATAGATGTGGCTATCAACACCTATATCACCAAGTGGGTAGAACAGCGGATCACATACATGGCACCCAATCATGTAGAAATGTGTGACGTAACCTATATCTTGTGCCCTGTAATCAAAAGTGTACATCAGGGCTGTCTTTTAGGCCTTTTCCTGTCCATAATTGAAATCACATATGTCAAGAATGACATAAAAATCCTGTGTCCCAACACCTGTATGGAGGACTACAGATTGTGGACAATCATTGACTCTAACTGTAATATTGGAGTAATACAGATAGTATTAACACACATCAAAGATTGCTGCCACTGCCATTACAGCACATGCAATGAAAAAAACATGTGGGGCTTTGTTTAGTTATGCAAACAAAGGCACAAACCAAGGAATATGTTGATGTTGCACCCTATCAGCAGACCAATTGTTATGTGCGTGTGTCCTGGAATATATGGTATGTGGAATGACCACCAGCATGTGTCCATGGTGGTGAGTACTCTCTTGCATGTAACACAACTATTGAGTATGTGCAGGACATCCACATGACAGGCCATAATATCTTCATAGTTCATAGCCTTCCCCACACCAGTACCTGAGTACAATGCAGCCTTCCTCATGTCCCTCCATACACATCTTCCAATGATATGTAACTGAAATGTATCACCCTTGTCACTGTGAGCTGTCACACATCTATTTGTGTATAATTAAGCATTAGTTTTGTTGCATAAATGTTACTGTCTGATGGCATGGAAGCCCCATCAAGGTGTTGCATCACATGCATGTGTGATTGATATCTGTTTTGGTGATGCACTTATGACATACATAGCTGTTTAATGACATTGATTGCATGATTTACATTTGTGACAGTAGATATTGTGCCATATACATCTCTGCCATGCATAACAATCAACTAGTCTGTAGTGATCATAATGTCAAGTGTGTCTCCTCACACCTCCTTTATATGTTAGTCTCAGGAGAGTGTGCCTGGTTACCCTCATGGATTGCTGACACATCCACAAGTGTGTTGGTGCAGAACCATCTATGCTCACTCAGAAACACATATGTTGTGTCAGAGACATGGGTATTACTGGTGGTATTATTCTGATATTGTCCATGATTGTGCATGATGGTTCTACTGCTGGTGATGAGCCTGTATCTGTGTCCTACTTGTTGGAAGTTGAAAATACAGGCATACTTATGTAAATCAGTTTGCACAGCTTCACAATATGCAATCAACCCTAGTTGCATTTAGCATCCATGATACATGTCCTTGCCATTGCTCATGTCTGGATGCTTATATCACACAGACATCCTCCACTGTTATGTCACCTTGTGTGACAGTCGCATCATATACATTTGTCTCTGTGCAATCCATACTGTGCTATTTGGAGATGTGATTAGTGTTCCTGCTGCAACTGTCTTCCTTTTATATCTCCTCATGTGTGGCACATTACAGTGTTCCACTTGTCCTCCTTCCAGTCTTCATCCTTAAACAAACTTCCCACAACTGCTTCTTATAAATGGCAATCCATGTACCCTTACAGATAATTGACACAACTTGTAAAGATTGCCTAGAATGGGATTCTACAATACTCAGTACTATCTACACTGTCCTGTCGAGTGCTTGCAACAAGTACATTAATAAATGAAAAACCCTGGTGCTCCCTGTGGATGTTCCACAAAATCCCGCAACCCAGTATGCTGGAGTGTACACATACACTGTCCTGTCCCTACAACATAATGCATTAACATATGAAAAACCCTGGTGGTCCTTGTGGCATTCCACTCAATTCTGCTAGCCCAGTATGCTGGGGTATACACATACATTGTCCTGACCTGATACACTGTTCTGTCCTTTCCCAAATTTTAGTCTGATGAAGTTCATCTTAGAGTGGAGGAAATTCTTAAGCAACTGTTTAATAAATGACTTTACTTTTTGCTGAAAATCTTTGCTTAGAATTTTCTTTAATATATTTACCATACTTGACTCTCTCAGGAATGTAAGAAATCACTTGACATACATGCTCACCCATGGAATTTGTCAAATCAACCATCTTAGCAATCTTCTCCTGATACTTTCTTCCCTCCATCACTCCCAATGAAAAAACGAGGAGAATTGCCCATGTGTCCTAGACAAATTTTCCCTAATCAGCATGAATATCACTTTGGGTCTCTGAAATAAAGGCCATTGGTCTAGTGGGACTAACCTGATCAACAAAAAGATAAAATAAATTTATGCACCAAAAAGAAAGTAGTGATTTCACCAAGAAAACAAAAATCAAGCAATGAAAATAATTCAAATAAAGTCAGGCAATGAAGTGTGTGTGAGGGGGGGGGGGTTTAATGCAATATTAAAGGTAGAAAGAATGAAATACTCAGATGCAGAGTCCTAAAACTGGAATGTAGGGGGAGTATAACCTGACATATGTAGAGAAGGAAACGCTGAAGAGAGAAATTAGATGTTTCAAGACAATTTGAAAGACAGGGTGATAATGGTAGCAGTCAAAGACTGACATATTTCACATCATGGGCTTGTAGTGTTGAGGTAAAGAAGGGACAATTAGTCTTCCCAATGAGAGAGATAGAGAGTGAGAGAAAGAGAGAGCAGTACAAACAAAAGGAAATAGGAAGGGAGAGGAGAAATTATGTAAGATGAGGGAGAGGAGGGGGAAGAATCAGGGAAATGCTCCAAAGCTTATGTGAAGAAAAAAAAGAAAGAAAAATGAAATGGACCCAAAAAAAGAATATAACTACAGAAGTAAAAGAGATATCATGATCAACCCCCTTTATCCAATGTTTTGCATGAGGTCAGGGTGTTATTTCAACTGTTGTTACCTCTCTCAGTTCAATGCCACACCCCTATCTTTCTCAACAGCCATGATTGTCTGGCACAGGTCTTTTGTCATGCAATCTGTCCATCTCTTTGAGGGATGTCCTTGTTTCCTCTTGCCTTCTTCAAGTCTGTCCCATGATCAAACCAACATAATCCCTTGTCTTTCATATTTCTGCAACTGGAGTTACTTTGTCTTCATCTCTGTTTTCCTTATTTCTTCATATGTCCCACAGCTGGCATCCTACCACCCATCTCAGGCACTTTATCTCCATCAGCTCTAGTTTCCTCAAGTGCTCTGCCTTCACATTCTAGATTTGTGTACCATACAGATGTACAGGTCGCACTACTGCTTTGTATACCTTGCTTTTCAATGTCTTTGACGTTTATCGGTCACAGACTATCTCTGACACTATGTCTCAGTTGGCTGCAGCCCTGTAATGCTAGCTTTGACCTCCTCATTTAGACATCCCTTCTCATCAATCCCCCCTGTCAGGTACTTGAAGCTCTTAACCTGTTAATGAGCTCCCCTATTTTCCCTGCTTCTACCTCAGTTTTCCACTTACTCTGATTTCCCATTTGCTGCCATGTTTTGTCTGTACTTGTTTCATCCAGTGCCCCTTCAGTTTTGTTTCTCTTCCCTATCATTCACTGAGGTTTCATTACAGGATCTGCTTATTATGCCACTTCATTTGCATACAGCGTGATGAGCAAACTAATACATGGTGGTGGTGGTGAGGAATAAAAAAAATAGATGGGAAAAACAGCAAAAACACTGGATAGCCAATTAACTTTTACAAGGGAGGGAGGTTGGCATAATGGTTAAGGTGTTTACCTTACAGACACAAGGAACAGGGTTTGATTCTCACACTGGGCAATTGGCTAGGCTTAAAATGGCCCACAAGGGTGGTTAGCCTAGTACTAATCTATGAACCTATAAATCTATAAGATGGCAGGGGATAAATGCAAAAAAATAATAATAATTGGAATTTCTAACTTGGGCAGAGGGATAAGGCAATTAACAATAACTATGCAGGAGGTAAATATTATGTTAATATACAAGGGGAAGGGAAAGAATTGCTCTGGAAACATTAGGAAGTATCAGGAAGGTATTTAGGAAAGTATCAGGAGAAGTATGGGCATTAAGACCCATATCTATTTACTTATGAATGTGAAGATTCAAATCAAAATGCTATCAAATGTTTTAGAAGAGTCATTACTAAAGTAAATGCAGCCAGGTCAGGCAGGTTATGTTTGTAAAAGGAAAACTGATGGGATGTACTAAGCCTATGGAGAGAGGAAATGAGAAAATAATCAGATTATCCTTGTTGTACTGAACACCTAAAAAGCATCTGATTCAATTGGGTTGTGGTGGATAAAGCAGAAAGAAGGTTGGCTGGGTGAAAGTGATTTTGCAAGGATGAAAGCACTCAGTGTGGAATGGGTTATGTAAGATTATGTAAGGATGGTGGTACCAAAGTTAACTAGAAGGATAGATTGGGAACCCAAAAAAAACTAACCAGCAGCCTGACCAATGCCAACATGTCATTTCCTATTATAGGATTTTGGATGATATTTTGGTTTTATGGAAAGGGGACAGCAAAGAATTACAAGCTTTTATTGGTTACCTCAACAATACCACTTCATTCTTGAAATTTACATACAAGATGAGTGTTTATTCTGTTGACTACTTGGATATATATATATTTATATAGGAATTTGCAGGATGGCCACTTGGAATGTAGTATCTATTGTGTGTATCATAAAAAAACTTACTCAAATTCTTTTTTACACTTTGACAGTTGCACCCCTTTTATCAGAAAAAAAAGTACAGTTAAGGGGTAGATGGCACCACTGTCTAGGCTGATTAGTGAAGATGGGTATTTAACCTAACTGACATGTTTAAAGTTAGAGGCTACCCAACAAGTATGTAAGATTACAAAAGAATTGACAAAGAACAGAGAGACAAGGTTTGCACCTATATTAAAAGTTGTTTATCATACAGGGGACTAAGGTAGAAATGATCCATTGGGGACAGAAATTGATAAAAATGGCACAATGGTGGTTTGTTACAACAATGACACAACAAACATTATAACAATCATTAGGAATTACTGGAATTTGGTATTTACAGGGGAAACTAAGGAATGTTTAGCTAAGGATCCTTAGTTTGTTTACAGTAGGGCAAACAACCTTAAAGATTTGTTTGAAATTAACACATCATGTATCAATGATAGATATGTCTTTAATGCAAAAATGTGGCTTTTGTAAGTTTTGCAGCTTTATTAATGAAGGATTCAATGTAACAGTTATTAAATATGAATGCATGAATGCATGTCTGGGACTTTGCAGTTGTAACACAAAAACGGTAGTATATTTGGATACCTGTATGACATGCCAAGCATACTATGTGGGTAAGACTACTAGAAAACTAAAGGATACGATAGGGGAACATTTTAGGGACATTAAAAATCAAAAGGAGAACAGCACCATATAGAAACACACCATGGATTGTATCAAATTTAAGAGTTTTTTTGTTTTTTATTATTGATAGATTAGAATAGAACACTAGAGGTAGTGACATTGAAGGTCTGTTGGAACACAAAGAGATGCTTTGGCAACTGAGGTTGAATGCCTTGGAAAAAACAAGCTTGAATGATTATTGTTCACTTATTGGTACTTTAAAATTGTGAGCACAAATAATTCAATTTAAAAGAAAATAAATTATTTAGTTAATTGTAAATATTTATAAATATTTTAAATATGTTCAATTTGATATATTTATATGCAAAACATATATGTGATTCACCTTTTAACAATAATTTAAAATGTATATATTTATTACTGGCACTTTAGAATTATTCAAACATTTTTTTCTTTGGATAGTTAGTATGACTTTTGGAAAGGCTAAGCAGGGGTTTTGATAAGCTACACTGTATGTTTTATGCTGCAATATATGGCAAAAAGCTATTGATTTTATTGGAGATATATTATAAGTAAGTTTGATGTTACTGTAGGATTGGTTTGTTATTAATTATTTGTAAGAGGTGATATTTATAACCAATTCTATGTGAATTAATTGCCTTCTTAATGAAGATGTGTGTTGCTTCATTTTATATATATATATATATATATATATATATATAATTTTAATAAAAAGATGAAGATGTCGGGCAAAACTGGTACAACTTCCACAAAGGCCAAACCGAGTCATTTTATAGTCATATCAGAGGAGGATTGCCTAACAATGTGGGAAGAAGTAGAATTAGGATAGTAGTTGAGGACAAGGGCCCAGAGGTGAGCTGGAGAAAATAAACAGGACTAGAACAATAATGGAAGATGCACTGAAAGTTCAAAAGAAGATGTCTACAAAAATGGATGTGATGGAAATGGAAGGAGTGGTATACAGGGATATAGGACAAGAAAAAGAGGAGTCAGAAAGAAGAAAGGTCAAGAAAACATAGGAAAAGACAGAAAGGTGGAACCCTAAAGGGCTGAAAAGGCAGCATACATTTAGTGAGTAAATAAAATACACAAAAAAGAACACTGCACAGATGGTATCTAATCTAGTGAGAATAAAACAATGAAGGAGATTAACAAAGGATAATTATTGATGGCATCATGGATAGAGAGTTGCAATAATACATGTTTTCAAATGCAGGTGAGACAAATACACATAAAAAGTGAATTTAAAGAGTGAAAATAAAAAATGGGGAAAAATTCCAGAAGAGGAGTGAGCTATACTTACTTCTACTTTTTGCAAATTAAGAAATAGTATACGAAAAAATATATGAGAAAACAGATGTTTATCATGAATTAAGGACTAAAGGCCAAAATCAGAAAACACTGGGTAGGATCAGAAGAAACAAAGCAACAGGATCCAAGATTTAACAATGCCTGCGTCCTGAAGAGCACAATAAAGGAAGCAAAACTTAGGAAAGGGAAGAAATAATATAAAATGGCATCTGGTGTAGGGAAGATATGGAATCAGGGCAAAACAGAAGACATAGTAAAAGGAAGAGGGAAGATCAAAGGGCAAGAAGGGCAAACAAAATCAAACAAGAGGGGAGAGGTTTTAAAAGGGACAGACTACAACAGTTGTACATTAAAATGTCTAACCATTTGTCGTATTAGAAAATAATCCTTTAGATAAAGAAATTGGTGCACCTGATTGGGAATTTGTGTGTATATATATGTATAATATGCTTATTATAGACAAAAATGTTAATAAAAAGCATCAGTTCATGCAAAATATATTAGATATGAAAAAGGAAACATGAAAAAAACTCCATTAAGGTGGACAATGGCAGTTCTTCAGACTTTCACATGTACTTATAACTTATGAACTATAAGGACTTAACACACTAATTTCTAACCTTCATGTCACCTTTATGGAATTCATTCAACAGATAATGAATGAATTCCAAGATAGTATACTAGCAGGAAAGCTCAATTAGATGAAAACTGATGCATCCTCCAGCAGCTGTCCAATGTGCTCTGAAAATGCTGCTGGAGTAACAATTGTATGAAATCATTCACATTGACATCTCCAAGGTAAATGCAAACTCAGACAGCCAGATAAAGACACTTTGAGTAATAAATCATCTTTTTCCAGCTGCCCAAGCTTGCATTTGCCATGGAAATGGCTATGTGAGTGTTTCTAAGGCATACCAATCAAATTATTTCATCAAGAATTACTTACTCATTTAAAATTTTAACAGGATAGGTTTGAAACATTAATGGCTGGCATTAGCGATTGACTGTAATCCTCAGCATACCTTTACAATTTTGCTTAAAAATTCAAGACAAAGCCAAAAATAATGGGGGTTAAAGGGCCAAATTGTTGACAGATTTTAAATAATGCTGTTATAAACTTAGAAGGCCACCAGAATAACAGGTTTTGCATTAACATATATTTTCTGAAGGATATGAAGTCTCAGCCTCAAATGTTTCATAATTTAATGAGAACAATCCTCAGTAGTTTGCCAGAAAACCACAGATTTTATGAGGAACACTGGGTGGGGAACAGACCAAAAACACAAGACAATAATCTGGATATTCTGCAAAATTCTGGAGAGATGAGAGGTATGATCCTGAGTGATTTACCAGAAAATCAAATATTTTATGGGGGACAGGGCAAAAATATGAGGCAAAATCAGGAATGTTCTACAAAATTCTGGACAATTTATTTATTTGTTTATTGACTAATTGCAGTTTGTTTATCACTTAAGTGAGCTGGGGTATTGGCCCTTTTCAGCCACAAACCAGGATCAATAGCAATAAAGACAACACTCTCCAAAAGTACAATAAGACATTACATTCAAGAGTATACTTCATACAGCTGAGCAGTACACTGTACAAGTTCATAGGTTCATAGGTTCATAGGTTGGTACTAGGCTATCAGCTCTAGGGTCTATACAAGCCTAGCCACAACAATTCCCTGGATATTTCTTCCCACAATATTTACTTCCCTAGACCCCTGTCTAACAGGGCAACTGATGTGATCCCCAGAGTGAATTTCCTAACTCCCATCCAATCATCAAGGTTCCTTTTGAAGAGGGCCAAGGAGGTGCTCTTTTTGTCATGTAGGGGCAGTCTGTTCCAGAGAATGGGCAGTCTCTGGGTCAGGAACCTATCCATCCAGCATGTTTTGTTCATTGTGATGTCAAGGTTTAGATCCCTGGAGTGTGTGGCTCTGAGGGATTGAGATTTCTTTAAGTGGAGCATGTCCAACAGCTCAGGGTTTGACATGGCCTTGTATGTTAAGCAGAGATCATCTCTGAGTAGACGATATTCCACAGAGTATAGCTGGAGTTTTTTTAGATGATCAGCATAGGGCATCTGCTTTAGACCTGTAATTCTTTTAGTGAGGTATTTCTGCGGCCTTTCCAGCTGTTGCAGATGTCTTGTGAGGTACATACCAAACGAGGCATTGTACTCTATAATGGGTCTAATGAGGGATGAGTACAGTGGGACAATGACCTCCTTTTTTCTGGATGAAAAGCCCTTAGTAATAAGGTGTGCCACGTAGAAGGATTTCCTGACTGTTGTGGTGATGTGGTTATTGAAGGTGAGACCACTGTCCACCTGTGTCCCTAAGTCTCTCATCACACTTTCAGTGTTTAGTGTACTGCCACCTATGTGGTAATTCATAGGTACATGTTTTTTCCCAAAGGGGATAACTATACATTTCTTGGCATTAAGCTTGAGCCCATGGCTCTGGCACCAAGCATTTGTTTCTGTAAAGTGAAGTTTAATTTCCATACGTCAGTGCAAAACTGTGTGTTTACTGATTTTTACCCAGTGAGTACCAGGCTAGGCTTTCACACTCCTAACAGCCTATTTTAGGCAGAATTTTCTGCAAAGGTACATTTCACTGGAGCTACACTGACTTAGAATGCAGTAATCATTTTGCTGTATTTAATTATTCATTAATTCTATTGCACCCACTTTACACTGTTTCAGAATCATTATGAGTGTAGGCATAAAAAAGAAAAGGTTTAGTAAGCTAAGAGAATAAGCCATAAAAACAGTTCGTATAGTCATAGATATTCCAAGGCCAACAAATCTTATGACTTTTCATGCCTTGCCAGTACGTTCTCTCAGGAAGCACCTCCTTTCTCCAGGAAGACCATCAATACAACACATTTAGGTCCCTGGTTCTAATTTTGGCAAAGATACTAGACTTGTGAAGAAACAGGAGGTCTGCAGCAACTAGGTCTCTGGTAGTGCAGTAAGCAAAACAGATCTCACCTCAAAAGTATGTAAGACACTGAATAAAGACTGAACATTTCCATCCTCTCTTGGTAGCTCAGGGAATTTAGGCCTGTGATTTTATTGGTTAGGAACATTTGGAGAAATTCTTATTGTTTGATATGTTTACTGAGATACATCCCAAAGGCAAGTGTTGTACCTGATAACTGGCCTGATCAATGCTGAGTATAAGGGAGTAACTAGACTGAGATGATATTCCCGTGGCAATTAGATGGGCTAAATAAAAGGATTCCCTGATAAGTGTTGCCACATGACGGTCAAAAGAGAGGGAGTTATCAGCCCAAGTTTCTAGATCCCTGACAAAATTTTCATTTTGTAGTGTTGTGTTGGCTACACAGTGACAATACACTTTTTAGCATTCAGTTTGAGCTTGTTTTTAAAACACCAAGGATTTACTTGGGAGAGTTCATTCAGCAATTAGTCTCTGTAACTCTTCTAAAGATGTTTGCAAGGTTAATTATGTATTTGTTTTATTTATTTATGTATTGACATTTGTTGATTGGGAAAGTCAAACTGGGTCAGAAATCCATGTTATAAACAATATAGTTTATAGTTTATTTACATGTGATAATAATAGATTGAAAAGTACATATTAACATTACATAATTTCTTCAAAAATAAAATATAATAGGTTGGAACAAAATGGAACATCTGATAGTTCTAGAGAGGAAACAGTTAGAATTAGACAGAATCTACCCTTCACAAAGCTAAACTGTTGGGATTCAAGACAAATAAGAGCTTGATATCACAGTTTCTGACGTTAGTTATGATACACTCCATGGATTTGCAGATGAGGCTTGTAAGGCTGATGAGACTTTAGTTATTCAGGTCAGTTGTAAAGCCACCCTTACCAAGGGGCATCACTACTGCAGTTTGCCACTCATCAGGGACAAAGCCAGCAGCAGCTTAAGTTAAACAGCTCGAGAAGTGTCTGCAAGGGCATGTTTAGCACTATATGCAACCAGGTGTAAGTTATGTAGTAGTAAGTAAAGATACAATCAAATTGATTGTTGTACAGCAGAAATCTGGAAAATAACAAGCATATTGGGTGCTTATTTTGTTATCGAAGTATGTCAGTGTTATAAAACGTTTTATGAAAAGTAACAGACCATGTTGATAGGCTGTGTGATGTACTTAAATGGACAGTCCCTGGCAGTACTGAATATCTTAACTCTGGTTTTTGGTGAAATGAAACTTTTGGAAATGGACTCCATTGACCCCATACGGTCTATTGTCCCCCATTGTGCCCCCTACTTTCCCCTGTCATGGCATTACCACACCATTTAGATTAAAATGTTTTCTCATACTTTGTTGCACACTTCAAAATTTTCATGTATTATTTCAATATATCTTAACTGTGCATGATTACAGCTTCATAAATGAGGAAGAAATAATCAAATTAAGTCAGAGGCCTCAGCCCCCCCACCCCCAGAAGCCACTGGGTTCTAGATGCTCCGAGCTAAATTTTCAAACTTTTTTTTCAAACCTTCTGAGATAAAACTAGCCTGAACAAAAATTGTGGCTAAAGAAAGAAATTCATTCTAGCTCTTTATTTTCCTCCTACATCCTTGGTCTTCCCCTTAAATGGACAAGACTGTAGTGTAATAACTGTAGAGAAACATTTTTATTTAACATTTATTGACCAGGAAAGCCCAACTAGGACAAAGCCTATTTTCAGGAGAGATCCAATATAAAAGCACTCAAGACACATCTTTGGAATGTGGGAAGAAACCTGCACAAACATCAGGAGGACATGCAGACTCCACACAGTAGGCACCCCAACCAAGCATCAAACTGGAGAACCTCTTGCTGCGAGGCAACAATGTTAACTGCTGCACCACTGTGCTGCCTCTGATTATGGAATTAAGATAACAGTCTGGAAGCCACTTGGGCCTCAGAAGCCATGGGATTCTAGATGTTGTGAGGTACATTTTCTAGTTTTTCCCCCTAGCCTTTTTTAAAAATTATGGCATGGACAAAAATCATAACTGACTAAAGAAATTCCGTCTTATTTTTTTTTTCAGGGAAGAAATAAGTTGTGCCCAAGGCTTAATGATAAATGTTTCAGAAAAAAAAGTAGTTCCCAATAAACTGAGAAGTTAAATGCTTACAAAGCTACATGAATCATATCTTACAATAGTGTCTATTCCCCTGTCAAAGGAAAAAAAAGAAAAGATGGTCACTATCTGTGTATCTCTCTCATGTTAGATCAGGATGAAAGCAAATGAGTTAATGGCCTCAGTTATATATTTCAAGTTGTTGCTATCACACAGCATACAGCTTATTTCTTCACCTCCACCCCTAAAAGACAGCTACCATCTGTGTATCCATCTGATAACTAGAGTATAGTAACATATTTCAACTTAGTTGACCACAGATGAATATTCACAATATGCCAATTTACCCCTACCTCCCAAAGTTAGCCACCTGTATATACACTTCTGATATGGGATTGTGAGAAAAGAGAAAAAATATCACAATCATAGGTTTATAGTTTCATAGGTAGGTACTAGGCTATTGGCCATAGGGCCTATATAAGCCAGGAAAATTATTTTCCTGTGCCACTGTTGAGCAGAGCCACGTAAGTGATCCCCGGGATCAATTTCCTATCTACCATCCAATAATCAAGATTTTTCTTGAAGAGTGCTAATGAAGAGCTTTGTTTGATATAGATAGGTAGTTTGTTCCAGAGTATGGGAAGTCTCTGGGACAGGAATCTATCCCTCCAGCATGTTCTGTTTATTGTGGTGACAAGGTTTAGGTCCCTAGAGCATGTTTATAGGTTCATAGGTTCATAGGTTGGTACTAGGCTATCAGCTCTAGGGCCTATACAAGCCTAGCCATAACAATTCCCTGGCTATTTCTTCCCACATTATTTACTTTCCTGGACCCCTGTCTAACAGGGTCACTGACATGATCCCTGGGGTGAATTTCCTTTCTCCCATCTAATCGTCAAGGTTCCTCTTGAAGAGGTCCAAAGAGGCACTCTGCTTGACATGTATGGGCAATCTATTCCAGAGTCTGGGGAGTCTCTGGGTCAGGAACCTATCCCTCCAGTATGTTTTGTTTATTGTGATGACAAGGTTTAGATCCCTGGAGTGTGTAGCTCTGAGGGATTGGGATTTCTTTAAGTGTAGCATGTCCAACAGCTCTGGGTTTGACATGGCCTTGTATGTTAAGCAGAGATCGCCTCTGAGTAGACGATATGCGACAGAGTATAGCTGGAGTTTTTTAAGGCGGTCAGCGTAGGGCATCTGCTTTAGGCCTGTGATTCTTTTAGTGAGGTATTTCTGAGGCCTTTCCAGTTGTTGCAGATGTCTTGAGAGGTACATACCAAATGGGGCGTTGTATTCTATAATGGGTCTAATGAGGGATGAGTACAGTGGGACAATGACCTCCTTTTTTCTGGATGAAAAGCCCTTTGTGATGAGGTGTGCCACATAGAAGGATTTCCTGACTTTTGTGGCGATGTGGTTATCGAAGGTGAAACCACTGTCCACCTTTGTCCCTAAGTCTCTTATCACACTTTCTGTGTTTAGTGTACTGCCACCTATATGGTAATTCATGGATACATGTTTTTTCCCAAAGGGGATAACAATACATTTCTTGGCATTGAGCATGAGCCCATGGCTCTGGCACCAAGCATCTGTTTCTGTAAGGCCCTTTTGTAGAGTATCCACATCATTTGGGGATTCAATAATGGCTCCCAGTTTGCAGTCATCTGCAAACTTTGTTAGCCAGAGTCCCTTAGAGATGACCTGTACTTCAGAGAAGTAGATGCCAAACAAGAGCGGCCCCAGGACTGAACCCTGAGGTACTCCACTTGTCACTTGTCTGGAGCTGGATTTGGAGTCGGCTACTTTTACAGTGTGGGTTCTATCAGTAAGCCATTTAGCAACCCATTGGGTGACATAGGGATTAATGCCCAACTTAGTAAGTTTATCTATGATTCCAGAGTGGGGGATGGTGTCAAAGGCCTTGGCAAGGTCTAGATAGGCTGTGTGGACCACCTTACCCTTGTCCATGGCTCTGGAGACTGATTCAAAGAAGTCAATCAGGTTCAGGAGACAAGATCGCCCTTCACAAACCCAAACTGGGTGGGGTCCAGTGTTTGAAGGTTGCCAATGTCTTTGTTTATAAGTTCCATGATAATACGTTCCATGGCCTTGCAGATAAGGCTTGTCAGACTGATGGGACAGTAGTTTCCGGGATCCAAGGTGGATCCCCCCTTGTGGATTGGGATAACTGTAGCTCTGCGCCACTCAGTGGGCACGAAACCTGAGGTGAGGCTATGATTAAACATGACACTTGGGTGAGGTGCCAGTTCATATTGTAGTTCATGTAGTACACAGCCTGGGATGTCATCTGGTCCCATGGATGCTGTATTCTTGGCTTTAGAGAGTGCATTTTGTACCTGTGTGGCCGTTATTACTTGAATTTGGCAATCTTCCGGTATTGAGATGGGCCATTTAGGGGGTGAGAGGGGGGTGAAGTTGGCACTGAATCGATCTGCCAGGATATTGGCAATATCCTTCGGATCAGTATATTTAATGCCATTCTGTTTTAGCTCAGAGCAGATCTGAGCATTGCTATTTAGATTCTTGACCTAGTTCATAGGTTCATAGGTTCATACTAGGCTATCTGCCCTAGGGCATTTATAAGCCTAGCCAGAGTATATTTGGCTTTCGCCACCCATTTTAAATTCATTTTGCTATGCCCTTTTTCGAGGTTAGTATACTGTGCCTCTGTCTAACAGTGACACAGAAGTGATACCCGGGTTAAACCTATGATCTCCCATCCACTAATCAAGATTCCTCTTGAATAGAGTCAATGAGGGACTCTGCCTAACCTGGACTGGGATTTTATTCCATAGTGAAGGGAGCCTCTGGGTTATGAATCTGTCCCACCAGCATGTCCTATTTATTTCAGTGCTGAGGTTCAAGTCTCTTGAGCGTGTAGCTTGATGGGATTTGGATTTTTTGAGGTGCAGCATGTCCCTTAATTCCAGGTTGGACATGGCCTTATACGTCAGGCACAGGTCACCTCTGAGCAGGCGGTATGCCAGTGAGTAGAGATGGAGTTTCTTTAACTGGGAAGCATATGGCATCTGTTTGAGCCCTTTGATCCTCTTGGTGAGGTACTTTTGGGGTCTTTCCAGTTGCTGCAGGTGTTTGGTAAGGTACATCCCAAAAGGGGCATTGTACTCGATTATGGGCCTGATGAGGGATGAGTAAAGAGGCACGATGACCTCCCCTAATCTAGATGTGAATCCTTTCATGATTAGGTGGGCTATATAAAATGTTTTTCTAACCACTTTGGCCACGTGGTTGTCAAATGAAAGATTGCTATCAACTTGGGTCCCCAGGTCCCTAATTACTTCTTCTGTACTTAATGGATTGCCACCTATGTGGTAATTTGTGGGCACTTTGTTTTTGCCAAAGGGGATGACTATACACTTTTTGGCATTTAGCTTGAGCCCATGGCTCTGGCACCAGTTGTCTGTTTCTATGAGGCCCTTTTGGAGGATGCTTGTGTCGGCTGGAGAGTCGATTATGGCACCCAGTTTGCAGTCATCTGCGAACTTGGTCAGCCGCAGTCCTTCCATGTTGGCCTGTACCTCCGAGAAATATATACCAAGCAAGAGAGGTCCTAGGACTGAGCCTTGTGGGACGCCACTTGTAACTGGTTTGGAGTTTGACATGGCTCCAGCAATTCTAACCATGTGGGTTCTGTCCTTGAGCCAGTTTGCAACCCATCTAGTGACATAGGGGTTTATATTTAAGCTGGTGAGCTTATCTATAATGCCCGAGTGGGGTATTGTATCGAACGCTTTTGCGAGGTCCAGATAGGCTGTGTGGACCACCTTCCCTTCGTCAATGGCCTTGGTGACTGTTTCAAAGAAGTCAACCAGGTTTAAGAGGCAGGATCTGCCCTTAACAAAGCCAAACTGGGTAGGATCCAGTGTCTGTAGGTCCCCAATATCTTTATTTATGAGGTCCATGATGATCCTTTCCATAGCTTTGCAGACCAAGCTAGTCAGGCTTATGGGGTGATAGTTTCCAGGGTCCGTTGAGGCACCACCTTTGTGGAGACGGACCACTGTTGCTGTACGCCACTCTTTGGGTACATATCCTGTAGTAAGGCTGAGATTGAACAGTAGTTTTATGTTTGGGTTTAGCTCTTCTTGGAGTTCATGTAGGATGCAGCCTGGGACACCGTCTGGTCCCATTGATGCTGTGTTTTTTGCTTTGGAGAGGGTGGCTCCCACCTGAGCATCTGAGATGTCAGGGGGGAAGCACTCTGCTGGGATAGATATTTGCCCTTTTGGTGGGGAGGGGGGGGAGAAGTTTGCACTGAACCTGTCAGCTAGGATGTTGGCAATGTCTGTGGGATCAGTGTATTTTTTGTCATTTTGGACTAATTCTGAGCATATCTGGGAATTCCCACCCAGGTTCCTAACATAACTAAAGAAAGCCTTGTGATTATCCTTAGTGTCCTGTGCAATTTTTCTCTCGAAGCTGGCCTTTGACGATTTTATGAGTGCCCTTAGTTTTTTGCTAATACTGATCAGAGATACCTTCCCTTTTTGGGATTTTGCTCTATCATGTAGTAGCTTCCTCCTTCTATTGTATAGTTTGTTTATGGCTGGGGTCCACCAGACAGGTCGTCTGCCTTTGGAGGATTGGGTCTTGGTTTTATTTGGGATTGCATGATCCATGCATTCCTAAAGGTGTTCATAGAATGCATTTATAAAGGATTCTGTGGTCTGGGCCATATTTTCCACAGGCCCGGGGGCTTTGAAGGATTCCACCTCAGTTTTGAGGAGTGTGAAATTTGCTTTAGAGAAGTTTTTCATTGTGGTTTTCTGGGCAGGGGGTGGGGTCTGGATGTGAATATCCAGTGAGATCAGTTTATGGTCTGATCTTACCAGTGAGGGATACACTTCTGGTCTGGAGCATAGAGTCCCCATGTTGGTGATGATCAGGTCCAGTATGTTTTCCCCTCTTGTGGGAGTGGTAACAAGTTGTTCCATAGCATTTGAGTTTATGAATTCTAGGAACCTTTGGGCAAGGGTGTTGGAGCTAGAGTAATGCTCCCAATCTATGTTTGGGTAGTTGAAGTCGCCCAATATAATGGTGTTCGGAGTGACCTTCATATTTTCCAGTGTTCTCAGGAAGGCCGAGTGGGGTTCCTGGGTTTGGGAGGGTGGTCTGTAGCAGGTTATAAACTGGAAAGCAGTTTTACCCACTGTTAGTTGCACATGGATAGTCTCTGATGCTTCGTGCTTTGCCACCAACCTGGAGGTGTGGGTATCTTTGATGAATATTGATACTCCCCCTCCTTTTGTGGTTCGGTCCAAGTTTTGGGGCCAAAAAGCATGGTATGAGGTATAACCTGGTAGTGCTGGGGTGCTCTCAGGAGTCCTGAACCAGGTTTCTGTTACTGCACAGATATCGCTGTTCTCCATGCTAAGGAGAGTTTTGAGTGCATGCATCTTGAGGTTTAGACTTCTGGCGTTGAGTAGCATTACTCTTAGTTTCTTATCCCTTGTGATACCTATGGAGGTGGGATTGTCTTTTGAGCCTTGCCTAAAAAAGGCACTATGGGGGTAGCAAGAGCCTTTGCCAATATCTGAAAGCCCAGGGGTGACAGGTGCAAGCCGTCCCTAGCAAAGCATCGTGGCTTGTCGTGCATATCATCACAAGCTGACAGGCATTGGATCCCCTTTGAATGACACCAATACTTAAGCCAATTGTTGAAATTGATCATCTTGTCTTCATATTGTGGCATCATTCTTGTTGAGGGTAAGATGCTACTCAAGGTCAGGGTCATACCAGCCTGGGCCACATGCTCAGAGAGCTCCTCTATGTCTCTTTTCATGTAGTCCAGGGAGGTATGTCTCAGGTCATTCACACCAGCATGGACAATGACTGAGTCATATTTGTACTTGCCTTGGAGTGACCTGAGTGCTTGTGTTATGTGGCGGATCCTAGTGCCAGACAGGCTGCTCACTGTGACCTTCTCCTTGTTCAGCCTGGTGAGCGGGACGTCAGTGTGCCTGATGATAGAGTCACCTATTACAAGTGTATCAGGTGTGTTGTTTAGCCTTAAGGGCTGTGACTGTTCGGCACACTGGCTTTGTGAGATATGTGTTGCACGTGTTTTGTTTTGGGGTAGCTGTTGCTTGGGTGTCTGCTTTGGAGGTCTCTGCTGCTTAGGCAGATCTTTATTTAGAGCCTCCGAGTATGTTTTTGTGTGATTATGTGTTTGGTTTGCTGTCGTGGTAGGTCTATGTGAGACTGGAATTGTAGTGAGTGTGGTTTCCTTCTCCTCCTAACTGGTTATGCCAGTACTGAGTTGAGAGAGCTTAGCCTCCAGTTTGGCTATATGGTTGCATCTCTCACATGTGTTGGAATTTGTTGGGAGGAGGAGAGGGTTGTCTGTGTACATGAGGCAGTTGTAAAATTGCCTCAAGATTCCCATATTCACCAGCTCGACCGGAGAGGAGATTGACAACTGACCTTTGGACATGCTAGAATAATATTGGGAATTCCTTTATAATTGAAAACAAGGGCCAGTGGGGAGCGAGGGTGTAGTGCTTTTAATTTTTAATGCTGACTTATAATTGCTTTAGTGAGCAAGTGCCAGGTAACAAGTGCAATGTGTTACAGGTAACTTAAATGCAAAAACGACAAACAGTAACTTTCTTTCAAGAGAAGCAAGGAAATAAGTACAGTAAGCAATGCAGATATCACTAGGGATCCACAGAAGCGCTGAGAAGCTGCGTTTTAGGTGGAATTAGCATTCCAGGGAAATAACAAGCATACAAACAAAGCTATATTCAGCAGGCCTGGATCTAGTCTATGCTACAGCAAACAAGGTGTACCAATTTCAGTAAGATACAGTTCAAATATTCAGGCACTTTAAACCTTTAACCAGAAATTCCCAGCTCAGAAGGGCAGAGTCCAGCCTCTGCACCCACAAGAGTGCAGACCACGAACCTTCTTAATGTAAAATAACTGGCCTGAAGCCCAAGTGCTTAATCCAGAGCTAATACACTTTAAGAATAACAGACACTGAGCTCTCAATCAGCAGTTCCCAACTTAGAAGGATGAAAGCTACCTGTCCTGCCACCACAGTGCATGCCACAAGCCTTCCTAATGTAGAACAACTGGTCTGAAGCCCAAGTGCTTAATCCAAAAGACTTAGAATGATAGCAACACTTTAACCAAGTTACTACCAAGCAGTAATAAATACAACTGAATACTTTAAATAATGCCTGGATTAGTGCTCAAGTTATACAAACAAAGCTAGATTCAGCAGGCCTGGATCTAGTCTATGCTACAGAAAACAAGGTGTACCAATTTCAGTAAGAATAAATTCAGATATGCATGCACTATAAGCCTTCAACCAGAAATTCCCAGCTCAGAAGGGCAGAGTCCAGCCTCTCCTCCCACAAGAGTGCAGACCACGAAACCATCTTAATGTAAAATAACTGGCCTGAAAGCCCAAGTGCTTAAACCAGAATTAATATACTTTTAGAATAACAGACACTGAGCCCTCAATCAGCAGTTCCCAACTTAGAAGGATGTAAGCTACCTGTTCTGCCACTACAATGCAGACCACAAACCCTCTCAATGTAAAACAACTGGTCTGAAGCCCAAGTGTTTAAACTAAAAGGCTTAGAATGAGTTACACCAAGCAGTAATAAATACAATTGAGAACTTTTAAGATGATGCAAAAGCAAAATAAAGTAGGAAGAAACACAAGTACAGTAAAAGCAGATAAGCAGAAGAATTTTTTTTTTTTTTTTTTAGAAAGGTAGCAAAAGCAGTAGTAAATACAATTCTCATGCAGTGCAAGCTGGCAGCTGGCACACTTGGATATGTAGCAATATTAGTCCACACACAGTTTGAAAAAAATGTAATTAAATTAAAAAGGACTAAAAGCAAGTGCAGAAAGGGTTTATTAGGTAGAATGCGGTAAAGAGATGTCCTGGGGGAGTGTCTTAGATCAAATCTACAGTGGGGCGGGCACTGCAAAAGCCACCAAATTTAAACTTCAGCCAAGAATAGGGAGGGAGTGGGGGAACAGTTTCAACACAGATGTAAGGAATGTGCAAATTATAAAAAAATATATATACTGTTTTCTATAGATTTGCAGAGCAGTAAGACACAGATATCAAGCAGACAATTTAGCTCTTTAATACAGAATAACACAGAAAATATACTCAGCTCTATAAACCTGAAGATAGTTCTGTAAGGCTGTCTCTCAAACTAAGGTTCCAGTTTGAATACAGGTTGTTAATTAAAAGGAGACACAACACTGGCTAAATTATATCAGCTGAAAGACAAGGCAGGAAATGAGGGGGGGGGGAACAGTTTCAACACAGATGTAAGGAATGTGCAAATTATAAAAAATATATATACTGTTTTCTATATATTTGCAGAGCAGTAAGACACAGATATCAAGCAGACAATTTAGCTCTATAATACAGAATAACACAGAAAATATACTCAGCTCTATAAACTTGAAGATAGTTCTGTAAGGCTGTCTCTCAAACTAAGGTTTCAGTTTGAATACAGGTTGTTATAGAATGCTTTGTGGTTGTCTTTGGAATCTTTGGCAATTTTATTTTCGTAACTAGCTTTGGAGGATTTTATGAGACATCTCAGTTTCTTACTGAGGCTAGTAAGGGAGTTTTTTGCATCCTGGGATTTTCCTCTTTTCTGCAAAAGTTTCTTCCTTTTGTTGTAAAGTTTGTTTATGGCAGGGGACCACCAGATTGGCTTCCTTTTTTTGGATGAGAGCATTTTGGTTCTATTTGGGATGGCACGATTCATGCATGAGTGGATGTGCTCATACAGTGCCTTAGTGCAGGATTCAGCAGTTGAACTTTCAGTTCCCGTCTGCATGGGTGCCATGAAGTTTGTCACTTCTGACTTGAGTAGCATGAAGTTGGCTTTGGAGAAGTTTCTTTATGGTGGTTTCTTTACTGGGGGTGGGGTGGGATGTGGATGTTAAGGGTGATTAGCTTATGGTCAGACCTGACTAACGAGGGGGTGACCATAGGTATGGAGCATTGATTTCCCATGTTGGTAATGACCAGGTCTAGGATATTGGAGCCCTGGTGGGACTATGGATTAGTTGATCCAGGGCGTTGGAATTTATGAATTCCAAGAACCATTGCGCAAAGGTGTTGGGACATGAGTAGTTTTCCCAGTTAATGGCAGGGTAGTTAAAATCACCCAGTATTAGGGTGTTTGGTTCTATCTTAATATTTTTCAGTATGTTTAGAAAGGTGTAGTGAGAATCTTGGGGTATGGTGGGGGATCTGTAGCAAGCTACAATTTGGATTGCAGTCTTACCTAGTGTTAGTTGCACTTGGAGAATTTCAGACACATTGTGTTGGCCAACTAGCCTGGTGGTGTGAATATCCTTGGTGAATATTGACACTCCTCCACCTTTAGTGTTTCCGTCCTGGTTTGGTGGCCGAAAAGTGTGGTAAGAGTTGTAGCCTGGTATTGCAGGGGTGCTCTCTGGAGCCTTGAACCAGGTCTCAGTTACTGCACAGATATCGATGTTCTCCATTTTTAGGAGTGCCTCGAGAGAGTTCATTTTGAGGTTTAGACTTCTAGCATTGAGTAGCATTACCTTCAGATTTTGCATGCTTGTACCTGTTACGGTGGTGGTTTTGTCCTTTGAAGTTTGCCTAAAAAAGGCACTATAGGGGTGGCAAGAGCCTTAGCCAGTAACCTGAATCCTAGGGGCGACAAATGCAGATCATCTCTGGCAAAGCATCGTGGTCTGTCAATCATGTCATCCCAGGCAGACAGATACTGGATCCCCTATAAATGACACCATAAGCTTAGCCAATTGTTGAAGTCAATCATTTTATCCTTATATTGTGGTATCATTCTGGGCGAAGGCAGGATGCTACTCAGGGCTAGGGTCATACCTGCCTGGGCCACATGATCCGAGAGCTCTTCCATGTCTCTTTTCATGTAGTCCAGGGAGGTACCTCTCAAGTCATTCACTCCAACATGGACAATGACAGAGTCATATTTGTACTTGTTGTGGAGTGACTTGAGTGCATGCGTTATGTGGCGGATCCTGGCACCCGACAGGCAGCTGACTGTAATTTTCTCCTTATTCAACCTGGTGAGAGGGACATCAGTGTGCCGGACTATAGAGTCACCTATGACTAAAGTGTTAGGTACATTGTCTTGCCTTAGGGGCTGTTGCTGGGTGGCACACTGGTGTTGTGAACTATGTGACACACTGGTTGTGATTGGTGTTTGTTTGCGTTTCAGCTTCAGAGGTCTTTGTTGCTTGGGCAGGTTACAGTTAAGGGCCGCTGCATATGTGGATTTAGTGTTGCTATATGTGGGTGTTGGTGGTGCGGGTTTAGAAGGGCTATGTGTTGCTTGAGGTGTAGTGCGGGTGTTAACCTTCTCCTCTTGACTGTTTAGCACAATCTTGGGTGGAGAGAGCTTTGCTTCCATTTTGGCTATGTAAGTGCATCTCTCACAGGTTGTAGTGTTGGGTGGTAGGAGGAGAGGGTTGTCTTTGTACATGAGGCAATTGCTGCATTGCCCCAGTATGCCCAGATTCACCAGGTGGACAGGAGAAATCACCGGAGGTAGACATACCCATGAACTACCAATGCTCGGAGGGACTGGGATTTCTTTAAGTGGAGCATGTCCAAAAGCTCTGGGTTTGACATAGCTTTGTGTGTTAGGCAGAGATCACCTCTGAGTAGGTGATCTGTGACAGAGTAAAGCTGCAGTTTTTTTAGATAGTCTGCGTAGGGCATCTATTTGAGGCAAGTAATCCTCTTTGTGAGGTATTTCTGTGGCCTTTCCAGTTGTTGTAGATGTCTTGTGAGGTACATACCAAAAGGGACATTGTACTCTATAATGGGTCTAATGAGTGATGAGTAGAGGGGAACAATGACCTCTTTTTTCCTGGATGAGAAACCTTTGAGATGAGGTGTGCCACGTAGAAGGAGTTCCAGACTACTATGGCGATGTGATTATCAAAGGAGAGACTACTGTCCACCTGTGTCCCAAGGTCTGTTATCACACTTTTGGTATTAAGTAGAATACTGCATATGTGGTAGTTCATGGGTACAGAGTTTTTACCAAAAGGGATGACAATGCACTTTTTGGCATTGAGCTTGGGGCCATGGTTTTGACAACAGGCATCTGTCTCAGTGAGGCCCTTTCGTAGGATGTCCACATATTTTGGAGTTTTTATTATGGCTCCTAGTTTGCAGTCATCTGTGAACTTCATTAGCCAAAGACCCTCTGTGTTAGCCTGTACTTCAGAGAAGTAGACACCAAACAGCAGAGGACCCAGGACTGAACCCTGTGGTACTCCACTTGTCACTGGTCTGAAGTTCGATTTGGAGTCTGCTACTTTCACAGTGTGGGTTCTGTCAGTGAGCCAGTTGGCAACCCATCTTGTGACATAGGGATTTATACCTAGTTTAGTGAGTTTATCTATAATTCCAGAGTGGGGGATGGTGTCGAAAGCCTTGGTGAGATTTAGATAGGCTATGTGAACCACCTTACCCTCATCTACGGCTTTGGTGACTGCTTCAAAGAAGTCTATCAGGTTTAGAAGACATGATCTGCCTTTTACAAACCCAAACTGATGGGGTACTGAGTTTGGAGATTGCCAACATCATTGTTTATAAGTTCCATGATGATACATTCTATAGCCTTTCAGACCAGGCTCATCAGGCTAATGGGCCGGTAGTTTCCGGGATCCATGGTGTCTCCCCCTTTGTGAAGTGGGATAACCATCACTGTGTGCCATTCAGTGGGCACATTGCCTGAGATGAGGCTATGACTGAACATAGTACTTAGGTGGCATGCCAGTTTACTTTTTAGTTGATGTAGCTTGGGATGTTGTCAGGTCCCATGGATGTGGTGTTCTTGGCTTTGGAGAGTGTGTTTTTTACCTGTGCAACCGTGATTACAGGAACTTTGCATTCTTCCACTATAGAGGTTGACCCTTTAGGGGATGAGAGAGGGATAAAGTTAGCACTGTACCTATCTTCCAGGATGTTGGCAATATCTGATGGTTCTATATATTTAGTGCCATTGTACTGTAACTCAGAGCAGATCTGAGTGTTGCCGTTGAGATTCTTGACATAGCTATAGAATGATTTGCGGTTGTCTTTAGAGTCAGCAGCAATTTTGTTTTCATAACTAGCCTGTGGCTCATAAGCAATACACTGCTCCTACACAAGTTATAGTGATATTGTATGCATACCTGTGAGGTATGACTGGGTGAAAAGTTAAAGTAATAGTGACCACAGTGTCATAGCCCCACACAAGCCACAGTGACCTTCTGTACATACCTCTGAGGTTTCATTGTGAAGAAAATTCAAGAAATGATGAATAGACTCTCTCCAGTCCCAAACAAGTTATAGCGCCCTCCTCTGCAGATCTGTGAGGTTTGATTATGAAATGAATTTATGAATAATAATCTCACTGTTTCCAGCCCTCATCACCCATAAACACAAGCTATAGCAACCTTTGCTGTACACGTCTGAGTAGGACCAGTTGTAGAACAGGTGAGTCCAGGGCAGAAGTCGTAAATAAGCCTGTTTGAAACTCTACTTCTACAACTTGAGTTGTGGACAATGCTAGGATCTAGATGTTATGTGATTGATTTTATGTCTTATTTTTGAAAGATAATGACTTGTAATATATGGATCACTGTAATTATGCTCAAAATTACGAGAAAAAACATGCTTTGACATTAGAAATACCCTCAACTAGCTTTAATTAATTACCTCTTGCTACTGTTAAACTCAGTTACACACTAGAACATTAACAGTAATCCACGGTCACCACAAAAGAGTAGTGGGAAGCTGTTAAACACTTCATTTAGATGTTTTTCTAAAGTCAGACTGAAGTGTTTAATAGTTTGAAGTGCTTAACAGCTTCCCACCCCTCTTCTGTGGTGGTTACTCTCTGTGTAACAACAGTAAGTGTGTTAAAGCACTACTGCACTTTCTTCTCTCTAACGTTTGAATATATGTCTACCAGATCATATACAATGCAGGTACAACTTTAGCTTTATTTGTACATTTCTATGAAATTTCTGTCCAGTTATTTCAAATGCCACAAATACTTACTGTATATACATCTTGTGTCTTGGATATGTTCCTGTTATGGTAGTGGGCAGCGAAAAAACTGCCCTTTTACCTTCTGCCCCTGCAACCTTCATCAGCGTCTGACAGCCCTAGCACCCACATAGAAAGGAATCAGTAATTAATTCCCTTCAAAACATTTCTTTTTTATTGTCTTATTTCTTTCCTTCTTTCTTTCTTTCTTTCTTTCTTTCTTTCTTTCTTTCTTTCTTTCTTTCTTTTTTATTTATTTATTTTTTGTAATGGCACGGAACTTATTTCTTGTGCCAAATGTACATGAATAAATTTAGTTGTGCTTTTCTCATTCCATAAAAATATCCCATCTTTCCTCACAAATGAACTTCAATGACACTCACTCTTAAATCACATTATCACATCACTGAGAATTTTTTGATTGTAGCCTACAACTAAGTATGTGTCATTTGTTGTCAGAAACAACTTAGAATGGACAAGAAGGTAGCCTCATTAAAGCAGTGGATTTTTCTGGCAATGAAGGCATCCCCAACTGCAGTAAACTCTCAGTTAACCGGCCCACATGGGAATTGGTAGATGCTGGATAAGTGTAGTTTCTGGTTGCTTGAGAGTTACTACTAAAAATAGACCTGACAAATACAGTACCCTATACTACACCACACCATACCATATCATAAACACTGCATTGATTTGATTTTAATATTGAAATACAGTAATTAAAAGCCTGGCTGGAATAATAATATTTTAAACTTATATTTCTGCTAGAAAGTGTGGCACATGGAATGGTTTTCAGTGGCATGCTGAGCGGATTGGAATTGAATGAACTGAATAGAGAGAGAGAGAGAGAGAGATAATGCATGTATGAAAGCAGAAAGGACTGTGTGTGAGAAAGCAAAGAGATGTATGAAAGCTGAAGTGTGTGTGTGTGTGTGTGTGTGTGTGTGTGTGTGTGTGTGTGTGTGTGTGTGTGTGTGTGTGTGTGTGTGTGTGTGTGTGTGTGTGTGTGGGTGAGAGAGAGAGATTGGAGAGAGAATGTGCAATCTGATGCAAACTGTGTGAGTATGGAGCGAGTGTTGGTATTTTAGCAATTTGATTTGTTTGGTTTGACTTGTTCTCAGGTTGGGAAGAGGGGGAATTTATTTGTAACTCCCTTTTTAAAACTAAAAACGTAAGGTATGTTTCTGTGGGGGAAAACAGAAAGTACAACACATGAAAAACTGAATTGTTCATACTGTACTGTATTTCTTCGATTTTTTTCTGGTTGCTTGAGATTTCTGGTTGCTTGAGTTCTGGTTAACTGAGAGTTTACTGTATTTATTCCTATTCTGAGGTACTTTTATCTCAGCACAGGATATGATTAATTAATGGAGTGGTGCAAGGCCCAAGCCTCCATTCAAGTGAGATTTGGTATCTAAAATATATGACCAGAATATAAGTAGTCAAGGTTCGTACTCAGAAACACTTTTGGACCTACTTTTAACACACTTCAGTAAAACTTCATCTTGTGTTTTGGGATTTTCTGATCCTGTAAAGTGCTGACACTTGAAGTTTTAATAATTAAAAGTTTCATGCTGGCCAGAGGCCAGACATAATGTTTGACATTTGTGCATGTGACTTCTGCCACAGAGCTGAAAGCCAATCTGAAACCACACTAACATACATTAAGCATTATGTTTATAGGAAAACCATCAGGAATCTAAGAACCACATGTCCAGGTTGCTTCCTACATGGCAGAGAAAAATGATAACAATTAATATTGTTTATTTCCATACTTTAAGCTAAAATAAGCACATCGGGAGTAGATAAATCTTGTTGTCTATAAAGGTAAAAGAGTCTACATTTAAGTTAAAGCATTGCCAGAGAAAACATTAATATAAACTAACAGCAAGCCAGTAACCTCCCTGAAAAAGCTTATTAAGAAAGATTTAATTATAACTGAAAGAATGAAGTAGACACAAAAGACATAGTTTATGAGCTTTACTTATTTTATAGCAACAACGTGTGACCCTATGATTTCTTTTTCTGTCAAAATTACACCATGCCCAGATTATGCAACAAAAAGAAAAGCATTACTTAGAAGCAAAGAACATTGGTTCCAGTAATTCACAAGTGACTTAATGATCTGTATGCACTTAAAGTTCAGGCAGATGAAAATAAATAAATTGCTTAGTCCAAAATCGACATTACCACTGCTGGGTCATTTTTATCAAATATAAGCTGCCCCTTCATAAAATGCTCAATTTACTAGATCATATTTTATCCATCCCTGACTGACAAACTTGTATCTCTAAATAAATTACAAATGTATTTGCTTTTGTAGTCTGCTCACATATAAATCCTATGTCAGTACAGATGAAAATGAACAATTAAACCTTGTATTTGTGGAGTGAGCAGATGTCCAGTTAATGTTTAAATATTAAAATATAATTACCTCTATAGATTATCTCTGCATATGTGGCCAGTATTAATTATATTAATCATTCCTGTTTTACCATTAAAGAGTTATGCAACAGTATCTTACTCAGACTGTGATGAAAAAAGAATATTAATTCAGTACCATTAATAGCATAAAATGAACTTAATGAAAACCACCCACGTTAGAGATGCTTAACTGACAGAGAACATACAGTCATGAGATTTATAGCGTCAATATTGTGATATCACATAAACTATACAGCAGAAATATATCTTGCTAGCTTATAAAACATTAGTCCTTAGCTCCTTCCTGCCCTTTATAAAATTATTTTTTTTTACTTTTATGCTAGAGACAAAATGAAGCCGAGACTTATATGGCCCATTAAAAGCCATTTATATGCTGTGAACCATATCATCTTACAGCGCAGGTTTATTAAAGCTCTTTGTTAAATCTGTGTTCCGTATAGTCTTGACTTCTGAGTGTTCAGCTTCAGCAGCTTGGGATGAGGTTAGTCCTGAGATATTTCATTCATGCCTTGTTAATCATCACCACTGTCAGTTCCTGAACTACCAAGAAACGAGTTATGACAAGCCATGAAACTGGCAAGTTTCCAGCATTCTGAAATACTTGTGAAATTTACCTTAGAATCCAATCACTTTTTATCTCATTTCTAATGACACCTCTGCCAGTGAAGTCTATGTTTTACTCTCTATAGTTTTTCATTTCTTTATAATAACTGCACAGATATTTCATACCTAGCGTGAAGATAGGAATCAAGGAACTATCAACAATCAATATATATCTTTCTATATTTTTAGCAATTCACATCCCCAGACAAACCTTTGCCACCTTTTTCAATACAAAAGACAAACAATACAAGATTCTTAATTTTAAATTATATCTGAGGTTATTCAAGCTATGCCACCTGGCTCATTTTTCAGTTAGCCTTCTCAGTTCCCTCATTCTTCCAGGATGAAGTTCATTAAATGTACTTACGCTAGATTTCGTTAAAACTGCAACTTGTACCAGGCAGATATTATTCTATCTATGTCTAGACTACAAGCAAAAGTAAATATCTCAGTTTCAAACAGGTGTCTCAGAAAATGATTAGCATTCAGTAAAATAAAACCAATAAACACATACTTTATAGGTTAAGGCCCAGTTTGTACAATTGCAGTTAAACATACCTAATTGAAGTGCAGTAGAAGAAATTACTACTTTTGACAAAATGCACACTGTATAAAGTAGCAGGTGCCTGCTTTTTTCCTCTCATATTTAAGCAAATCATTTTAATATTTTAGCTGCAGTTTTTTACCACGCAAACTACAGCATAGCCAATTATGTAAAATGGGGTCCATAAGAACCACCCAGAAAAGTTAACAATTTTTTAACTTAAGCACTAATTGCAGTACAGGGTGTCATGCCAAATGACATCTTCTGGACTCTGACTTCTTGAACTAGTTCAAGTTACCCCAACTGTCATTTTTATCTGTTTTGTACTTGTTAACCATATCAGCCAGCTGGAATCAAGACCCTTTTTAACCATGATACAGGATTCCTTCAAATGCAAATATAGGTGAGCATTTTTGGGACATTAAGTTTAGAAAGGAAGGAGTGGAGTTTTAGGTTTAGAGAGTGATCAGGGATGTGAAAGTTATGGAGAGGAGTGCTATGGTTAGGGTCACAGACTGGGTTGGCGTTTCAGGGCTACAGTTAGAGTTCTACGGTGGAGCAGAAGCAGGCAGCCTAGACAATTATCCCATGTGAGAATTAAACCCTGCGCCTGATGTCTGTAAGGAGAACACCTCAACTATTATGCCAACCTCCCAGTAGGACCTGTAAGACAACAATTTACTGGGGTTGGGGAATATTCCCTTTCCCTTGGTATTGTGCTTTCTTGGAGGTGGCAGGGGTGCTTGATTCCTCCCACCACACACACACACACACACACACACACACACACACACACACACACACACACACACACACACACACACACGCACGCACACTCAGATAAGAATGTTTTAGAGTTGCTCCATACTTAAAGGTTATTTCCTGGAACAAGTGCACTGTCCTGTTGACTTTTTTTTGTTTGTTTTTTTTTTGTTTTGTCGACATTATGGAGATCGACATTTGGCTGTTTCATTTTTTATTTGGCATATACACAAATATATAATGTTGCTGCGATGTCAGACATAAAAGGTATATTTTTCTGAATAAAAAGCAGACTTTTTGTTCTTTTAAAATTCAAAATGTAGCTGTTCCTTTATCTTTAAGGGAAGGAGCCTGCAGTTTGGTTGATTTATAGATAATTATGGCAGCAACATTTCCTAAAAACTTCATGAAGAAAATCTATCACCATTTTGGAGACGAAGGTTTTTATATACAAAACGCAAACATAGCAAGAAACAGATAGACTGGACCAACTTTCTTATTAAATGTAAATAAACAAACAAATAGCAAGCCAGGCATGCATATACTTAAAACACTACACTAACTGTTACTAATCATATTAATGAATATTAATAACAGATAGGAAGCTAGGGTAGCCACGGTGGTGCAGCGGTTAGCGTTGTTGTCCTCCAGTAAGAAGTTCTCTGGTTTGATTCTTGGCTGTGGTGTCTGCATGTCCTCCATGTGGGATTGCTACAGTTTTCTCCCACATCCCAAAGGCATGCTGTAGGTGGATTGGACACTCTAAATTGGCCCTGTGCATGCGTGTGTGTGCCTTCTGTGGAAGGTTGGGCACCAGGCTGACAACTCGACACTGTAAAACTCTACTGCCAATCATGAGCAGACAGGTGATCCGCTGTGGAGACCCCTAAATGAGAAAAGCCAGAAGAATAACAGATAACAAATTGTATCTATGATATGAGCTTTAGATAATTTACAGAACAAAAACTGCAAGAAAGATTCAACCATTTTAGAATCTTCACTATATAATACCTTAAACCTCTTGTTGTGCAGGTCCATTGGATATATGCAAATGACCACTTAAGGACATAACAGTGTTTCAGCTACATGACTTCTGAATTTTCATAACTTTTAAGTTTTTACTTTTTATGTTTTTATTGGTACTCATCTGGTAGTTGGCACAGAGAGTTAAGGCTGTGAGCTATAGTGCCTGTGGCACAAGGGTTGATATCTTTAGCCCTCATCTGCTGCTGTTTGACCCTGAGCATATCACTTAACAGTTATTCCTGAGTTACATCTATAGAGAGACTATGTATCCAGTGGGCCTACCTGGTTAACAAATAGGTATTATTATTATTACATTCATACCAATAAAGCCAAACTCCACTAGCCGTAGACATGCAATATTTTGGCCTTTTGTTTTTGTTTTTGTTTTTACCTCATCATCAATACAGCTTAAGTGGATTGTTTAGCTTTAGAAACACAGGACAAAGAAGAGAGCTAAGGAGAATGAATCCCAGGAAGGTTGTTGGCCCAGACAACATACAGGCAAGGTGTTAAAAGGCTGTGCTGATCAATTATCCACAGTGCTCAAGAAAATATTTAACACATCTCTTGCCATGGCGAAAGTACCTTCATGCTATAAGGAAACTAACATCATCCCACTACCTAAGAAAACCACTCCCACCAGCCATAACATCACTTAACTAAATGATGTTCCTGAGTTACATCTATAGAGGGACTATGTGTTCAGTGGGCATACCTGGTTAACAAATAGGTATTATTATTATTAGTAGTAATTGGTTGTTTGGGACCATTTCCAGCTCTTTTGTAGTTCACTGTTTAAAATCCACGTTTGCACGGCTTTGCGCGGTCGTACGCATAGCGCAGCGCTGGTTAAACAAGGTTAAACTTTTTCTGGCTCTGCCAAGTCTGTTCTTCAAATATTCCCTTAAGGAAGCTCTACTCTTAGTATAACCAGACTACTCACTGTATTATAAGCCTAGCACTTGTTCTCAATACTTCTCTACTAAGTAAGCACTCTCGTACTAAGTAAAGCACTACATCTACTTACCACCCCTGTGAATACCCACTTCCCTTAAAGGTATACCACTCCCTTATACTGTTCTAGCATGTCGAGTGGTAGATTACTGGCGTCGTCTCCAGTTCAGCTGGTCAATCTGGGCATCTTGAGACAATGCTACAATTGTTTCATGTACACAGACAACCCTCTCCTCCTCCCAACAAACACAAATACATGTGAGAGATGCAACTATATAGCCAAACTGGAGGCTGAACTCTCTCAACTCAGGGCTGGCATGACCAGACAGGAGGAGATGGCAACCACACACACAACAATCCCAGTCCCACATGGACCTACCACAATTGCAAACCAAACACGTAAAAACACAAAAACATACTCGGAGGCTCTAATAAAAAACTTACCAAAACAACAGAGTCCCCCAAAGCAGACATCCAAAAATCCACCACCTCAAAACAAAACACATGCAACACATACTTCAATAAATCAGTGTGTCGACCAATCACAGCCCTTAAGGCCAAACACCTTGCCTGATACACTAGTAATAGGTGACTCCATAGTCAGCACACTGATGTCCCACTGACCAGGCTGAACAAGGAGAAGGTGACTGTGAGCTGGCTATCGGGAGCTAGGATCTGCCACATAACACACGCACTCAGGTCACTCCAAAGCAAGTACAAATATGACTCCGTCATTGTCCATGCTGGTGTGAATTACCTGAGACGTACCTCCCTTGACTACATGAAAAGAGACATAGAGGAGCTCTCCGATCATGTAGCCCAGGCTGGTATGACCCTGACCCTGAGCAGCATCTTGCCCTCACCAAGAATGATACCACAATACAAAGACAAGATGATCAGCTTTAACAATTGGCTCAAGTGATGGTGTCATTCTAAGGGGATCCAATGTCTGTCTGCCTGGGATGATATGTTGGACAAGCCACACTGCTTCACAAGGGATGGCTTACACCTGTCACCACTGGGCTTCCGGATATTGGCTAAGGCTCTTGCCACCCCCATAGTGCCTTTTTTAGCCAAGGCTCAAAAGACAAACCCACCTCCTTAGAAAACAAAAATGGAAAAAAACTAAGGGTAATGCTGCTCAACGCAAGAAGTCTAAATCTCAAGATGCAGGCACTTGATGCACTCCTCAGCATGGAGAACATCGACGTCTGTGCAGTAACTGAAACCTGGTTCAAGGCTCCTGAGAGCACCCCAGTGCTACCAGGTTATACCTCGTATCATGCTTTTCGGCCCCAAAACCCGGGCCGAACCACAAAGGGAGGGGGAGTGTCCATATTCATAAAGGACACCCACACCTCCAGGTTAGTAGCAACACATGAAGCATCAGAGACCATACAGGTGCAACTAACCATAGGCAAAACTGCTATACAACTGATAGCATGTTACAGACCACCCTCCCAATCTCAAGAACCCCACTCAGCCTTCCTGAAGACATTGGAGGATATGAATGTATCACAAAATACCATCATACTGGGAGACTTCAACTACCCAAACATAGATTGGGTACATTATTCTAGCCCTAATACCCTAGCCCAAAGGTTCCTGGAATTCATAAATTCAAATGCACTGGAACAACTAGTCACCTCTTCCACTAGGAAAGATAATATACTAGACCTGATCATCACAAACATGGGGACAAAATGCTCCACACCGGAAGTATACCCCTCATTAGTGAGATCTGACCACAAACTAATCACCCTGGATATACATATCCCACCTCCACCCCCAGCACAAAAGACCACAGTGAAAAACTTCTCAAAAGCAGACTTCACTCTGCTTAAGACTGAGATGGTATCCTTTAAGCCCACTGTGCCAGTGGATACCACATCCCACAATGCCGAATCCTTCACAAATGCTTTCTATGGACATCTCCATGAATGCATGGATCATGCAATCCCAAACAAATCCAAGTCCCTCTCCACCAAATGTAAGCGACCTGTCTGGTGGACCTCAGCCATAAACAAATTGTATAACAAAAGAAGGAAGCTACTGCACGTCAGAGCGAAATCCCATGAAGGGAAGACATCTCTGATCAACATTAGCAGAAAACTACGTCCTCTCATAAAAACATCCAAGGCAAACTTTGAGAGAAAAATCACTAAGGACACTAAAGATAACCACAAAGCCTTCTTCAGCTATGCTAGAAACCTGGGTGGAAACCCTCAGATATGCTCAGAGTTGGTTCACAACAACAAAAAATACACTGAGCCCACAGATATTGCTAACATTCTGGCTGACAGGTTCAGTGCAAATTTCTCGCCTCCTTCACCCCCAAAAGAAGAAATACTTATCCCAGCTGAATGTAATCTCCCTGTCATCTCTGATGTCCAAGTGAGAACCGCCCTAAACAAAGCAAAAAACACAGCATCAATGGGACCTGACGGTATCCCGAGGTGCGTGTTACGTGAACTCCAAGAGGAGCTAAACCCACACATAAAAATGCTATTTAACCTTAGCCTTACTTCGGGATATGTACCTGAACACTGGCGTACAGCAACAGTGGTCCCACTCCACAAGGGGGTGCCTCTACAGACCCTGGAAACTACCGCCCCATAAGCTTGACTAGCCTGGTCTGCAAAGCTATGGAAAGAATCATTATGGAACTCATAAACAGAGACATAGGGGACCTACAGACGCTTGACCCCACCCAGTTTGGCTTAGTAAAGGGCAGATCCTGCCTTTTAAACCTGGTTGACTTTTTCGAAACAGTCACTAGAGCCATTGATGAGGGCAAAGCAGTCCATACAGCATACCTGGACTTGGCTAAGGCCTTCGACACAATACCCCACTCAGGCATCATAGATAAGCTCAACAGCTTAAAAGTAAACCCTTATGTCACTAGATGGGTTGCAAACTGGCTAAAGGACAGAACCCATAAAGTTAAAATCGCTGGAGCAATGTCAGACTCAAAGCCAGTCACAAGTGGTGTCCCACAGGGATCTGTCCTGGGACCCCTCTTGTTCGGCATTTATTTCTCAGATGTTAAAGCAAACATGGGAGGGCTGTGGCTGACAAAGTTCGCAGATGACTGCAAACTAGGCGCCATAGTCGATACACCAGCAGATACACACATCCTACAAAAAGGCCTCACTGAAACGGACAGCTGGTGCCGTAGTCACGGCCTTAAACTAATTGCCAAAAAATGTATAGTCATCCCTTTTGGAAAAAACAAAGTACCCACAAATTATCACATAGACAGCAACCCACTGAGTACGGAAAAAGTAATCAGAGACCTAGGGACCCAAGTAGACAGCGACCTCTCATTTGACACCCACGTTGCCAAAGTGGTTAGAAAAACATTCTACCTTGCACACCTCATCATGAAGGGTTTCACATCCAGATCCAAGGATGTCATTGTACCCCTATATTCCTCCCTCATCAGACCCATGATTGAGTACAATGCCCCATTTGGTATGTACCTCACCCAGCACTTGCAACAGCTGGAGAGACCACAAAAGTACCTCACCAAAAGGATCAAGGGTCTCCAACATATGTCTTATTCTGCCAGACTAAAGAAACTTCAGCTCTATTCAGTAGCATACCGCCTGCTCAGAGGTGATCTCTGCCTGACATACAAGGCCATGTCCAATCAGGATCTGATGGACATGCTCCACCTCAAAAATCCAAATCCATCAGGACCACGAGAGCTAAAGACTTAAACCTCGGCACAAGTATGAATAGGACATGCTGGAGGGATAGATTCATAACCCAGAGGCTTCCCATGCTTTGGAACAGGATCCCAGTTCGTATTAGGCAGAGCCCCTCACTGACTCTCTTCAAGAGAAATCTTGATGAGTGGATGGGAGATCGTAAGTTTACCCCAGGGGTCACATCTGTGTCACTGCTAGACAGGGGCACAGTAAACTAATTCTGTTATATAAGGGGACCTTCACTGTGTCACTACTAGACAGAGGCACAGTATTCTAGATTTATTCTGTACATTTTTGTACCACTTCATGGTGTGGCAAAAGCCACATCACTATGGCTAGGCTTACAAATGCCCCAGGGCAGATAGCCTAGTACTATACTATGAAACTATGAAACTGCTATTATTATTATTATGATTATTTCATTCATAACAATAAAGCCAAGCTCCACTAGCAGTAGACATGCAATATTTTGGCTTTTTGTTTTTGTTTTTACCTCATCATCAATACAGCTTAAGTGGATTGTTTAGCTTTAGAAACACAAGACGAAGAAGAGAGCTAAGGAGTGTGAACCCCAGGAATGCTGCTGGCCCAGACAACATACTGGGCAAGATGTTAAAAGGCTGTACTGATCAACTATGCACAGTACTGAAGGAAATATTTCACACCTAGCTTGCCATGGCGAAAGTACCCTCATGCTACAAGGAAACTTATTATTATCCCACTACCTAAGAAAACCACTCCCTCCAGCCCTAACGACTACAAATCAGTTGCTCTGACATCCACTGTTATGAACTGTTTTGAGTGGCTGATCAAAAAGCATCTTTCATTATGCCTGCCTCCTGATTTTGACCCTCTGCAGTTTGTGTACAGAACTAACCAATCCACAGCTGATGCCATATCAGTAGCACTACACATCTCCCTTGAGCATTCAGAGGGCAAAGACAACTATGTGAGAATGCTGTTCATAGACTTCAGCTCTGCATTTAATATGGTGGTACCAATACAGCTGATAGAAAAATTGGCACATTTAGGAATCAGTAAACATCTCTGTAACTGGATCCTGGACTTTCTGATTGAGAGATGACACAGGGTGTGTTCAGGTAAGAACACATCAAAGTGCATCACAATTAACACCGGGGTCCCACAGTTATGTGTTCTGAGCCCACTGTTATTCACCATCCTGACCCATGACTGCTATGCTAAGTGCAAATCCAACAATATCATCAGGTTTGCTGATGACCTCATAGTCATGGGGCTCATCACAAAGGAGGATGAAAGGGCGTACAGAGCGGAGGTGGCATCTCTGATCAGTTGGTGTGAGGGGAACAACCTTGACCTAAATGTAAGCAAGACCAAAGAGATTATTATCAACTTGAGAAAAAGGAGAACACACCACTAAGTGCTCAGGATCAACGTTGATAGTGTGGAGAGGGTTAAGTGTATGAAATTCCTGGGTGTACACATATCAGAGGATCTCTTGTGGTTGGCAAACACCAGACAACTGGTCAAGAAAGTGCACCAATGCCATCACTTTTTAAGTAGGCTGAAAAAAGCTAAGCTTCTTCCTCATATTCTCTCCACCTTCTATAGAGGTCAAATGGAGAGCATCCTCACCTGCAACTTTACAGTGTGGTTTGGAAGTGCACAGTTACAGAAAGGAAGGTGCTACAAGAGTGGTGAGGGTTGCAGAGAAGGTAACAGGTTCCAGTCTTCCAACAATACAACATCTTTATTCTGCAAGAAGCATTGGAAGGCCACCAAAATAATACAGGACAACATGCATCCTGCACATGGGCTATTTAAGTGTCTAGCATCAGGCAGGAGATACTGCAGTATCCACTGGAGGACTGCAAGTTTCAGTAACAGTTTCTACCCTACAGTGATTAGACTTCTGAACTCGGGCACTAGTCCCAGGTGTCTGGACACATAGTAAGTCAATTTTTATTTATTTGTGCAATATATACTTACATATAGTCCAAGGAAGTGCAATGTTTATTTATTATATCCATAGTCAGTAATTATTTTACCCACTCAAGTGCAATTTTAGACAAATAACTTAGGCACTGTTTAATATGAAGTGTGTTTTGCATTACTTTAAATAGGGTAGTTAATTTAAGTCAGGGGAGGGTATTCTTTTAGCATATGAGTGTTGGTAAATGTCTCTACTCTTTTTTGTGTGTATTGGGAGTAGTATTGTATTTATTAATTATATTATGTGTATTGGGAGTCGTATTGTATTTATTAGTTATATTTATTCCTCTGTATGTGTTGTTTCACTTTTCTTTGTAATCTCAAGAATTGAGCTGATGCACAAAATTTTATTTAGGCTACACATATGTAGCTCTAAATGACAATAAAGTTTCATTTGACTTTGTCTTAAATCAAGTCTAATCTGCATAGAAATTAAGGTGCATACAAAATATCCTAGACAGCATCCAAGCAATAAAATGACATTTATCGATTGGAGCAAAACATGCAGACATAAGCTATCCACCAAAAGACCTCCTTCAAATAGTTCTGCATTTATGAGAATGTGCAATAGTCACACAATCCTCCCAATAAGTCTGGTAAATGCAGACTATACTAAGGTACTCACCAGCTTCTGACTGCCAGTGTGTAACAAGCAGGAAGCCCACATGATGTACTTATTTAGCTTTATTACTGAGAGAACCAGAGTCATCATTTTAGGGTCAGTAGCAGGTGAAAAATAACGTAAGCTTTGCTTTCTCCAGCAATAACCACCAGGGATTTTTTAAACACATGTATATACCATCTTGTTGCTATGAAGCTTTACTTAGAAGCTTTTACTATCCTTTATTTAAATATATTGAAGGAACTGTAGGCAATGCTCAACTCAACCATTCCGTTGCCTAAGAAACATGAAAAACAACCACATGAAGACCAAGTGGCTAAGCATTTTCAAGTTCCTGTGCAGAGTATCAAATGTTTTGCAGGTACCTGGAATCCTGGGAAATATTTTAGGCTACTGTAATATATTGTTGGAATCACTGATGTGTTTGAGATTGGAAACCAGCCAGAATAACTCGAATTCTATGTTCGAGGTGGGACCGTGGGAAACCATTCTGAATTACTAGAATTCATTTTAGTCGCTTCTGAATGCTCTAAGTAAGCAAATAATCTGGAAAACCGAGCAATACTTTAGAAATTCAAAATAAATGGGTCATTCAGTGAAAATGCAAAGGGTTTGTGTAAGTATAGCCCACAACAGAACAAAAGGTAATTTAAAGCCATTCTGAACATGCAACAGATAACACACAAGAACAAAAATATGAACACTGCAGACAAACATATTTCAACTAAATAATTCTAACAGCACTTCTAATAATAACAAATGACAGAAGAATGAAGCAAAAACTCTGCAATGTTATAATGCTTCTATTCCTTATGGTAAAATAATAATAGACTTGTCTAACTACATAAAAAGGCCAAGAGCTAACACTAATACGCTCACAGTTACCAGTGTTCAGACCATTAGGTCTTCTAGGTACCCATACTCCATAATATAGACAAACAGAAACTGCAAAATGTGAGAAGAAATTCAATGTTGTTCAACAGAAGGGAACAACAGAGAGTCTGACACTAGAGAGTAAAAGAAAAACAAAAGCAATGCACATTAAAGACATTCCTAGCAGGGTTGAAAAAAAATACAAATGCAAATTAATCAGGTAATTTCACTATAAGTCAGTACTGGTTTCTAGATGGACAGCCAGAAACAAAGAATAGAAAGAATACAGCATGGCTCATTTTACATCTTTTATCATTTATTTTTCCCCTGCATCTCCAAAGGTATTCAGTAGTGGAGTATACAAGATGTCTGTCTTTTGAAAATAAAAATAATGGTTAAATGAAGCACTCTGTTTTCTCCTTATTGTAGGATATTAACAAAATCTGTAAAAAGTGAGCAATTCAACACACTCTTACAACAGTGGCAGCAGTTAAACTATGACCTGGATTAGCTCAAACCAGAATATTTTCTGTATTTTAAATGTATTGAATTTCTCAATTTAAAATGAAAAAATACATAAATAAGTCATAACTGATTGTGAAGACAAATTCAGACTGAAAACGTTTAAACTGGGAGTGCCCTTGCAGAAGTAAACACTGCTATTTACCTAAGTAAATCCATGAAAATGGTTCTAGATAAATACCTAGCAGGCAGATCATAGGATCATTTGACTTTTAAGTCAAGTAAATTGAGATTCCATTTTTTACCTTTTAATACTAAAATCTAGCTAAGGTTGGGATAAAATGAGATACATAGAAACATAGTAATAATACCATGCAAGCAGTCATGGAGACCACAAGATGCCTAGTCATGTATACCTGTAAGAAGACCAACTTAAAAGTTCTTGCCAGCTTTCATTTGTCAAGCATTTAATGCTGCTTACCTCCCAAATCGATCAGTGATAAGCCTCGTGTACATTTGTGACTACCCATCCAGTCAACAAGACTATCCTTAAAGCAGCCAAAGCAGTACTTGGTTTAATGTGTAACAGCAACGTATTCCACCTGCATAGAAAATGTTTTGTTAAAAACCTATTCCTCCAACTAGTCTTATTTATGAGTTGTTGTAGGTTTAGGTCTGTATTGTGGGTGTTTGTAGAAATACTAATTTTATGAAAAAATAGGAGGTCAGATAGGATTTGCTTTTTCAGTGCTAAGAAAACTAGACATAGCTGACATCAAAGCAGTTGGTATACTATTGAATATAATAAGAGTCATGCTAATCTTTTGGGATAGTTGAAGGATTTAAGACCTTCAATTTTCTTGATTAAAAATCTTTGGGGCCTTTCCAGCTGAGAAATATACTTGGATTTATATATACAAAAGGAGGCATTATGTTCAGTAATAGGTCTGATAAGGGAAAATACAAGGCTAGGATCTTTCACTCTTGAACATATTCTCTTGGTTATTATGACTTGGCCATAGAAAAGGATTTAATGGCTATAATGGACATATGAGTGGCCCACAAGTGCCTTGTTCTCTTGCAACCTTCTCTATCGGAAGAGGAGTACCAATTATAATATATGAGGTGGGAGCAGATTTTTGGCTATCAGTAATAATCTGCATTTCTTTGCATTTAATATTAGAACATTTTCAGTACACCGGGTATGTGCACATTACAACCCTTGTGGAGATGTTTAATATCACTGTATCAGCAGATAACAGTGCCCAGCCTGTAGCTACCAGCAAACATAGTCAATCACACTTTCTGGATATTGGCCTGGATGTCCACAAAATCAAATCCAAACAAGAGAGGGCCTAGCACTAAACTCTGTGGCACACCACACTTTACAATTTTGCTTTCAGAGAGTATACCACCAAATATATTTTTGCTATGGACTTCAATTACCCAAGCATTAATTGGCAAACTTACAGCTCTAAAAATAACTATGCTCAGCTTTTTCTCATGTTTGATAAAAACAATGCTTTAAAAGAAATGGTAAAACCACCTGGTACACTCTCTAATTTCAGAGAACAGTGGTCACTCTGTGTGCACTGCTTATCTGTGCCTGGCCTTATTGAATAATTACATACAATTAATGTAAATCTCTGTGTTGTCTGCTGGATTGCAAATTGGCTACCCAAGAGATCTCAGGTTGTGAAATTTGGTGATATTTATGTGGCTTCAACAGTAGTGGTCACTAGAGACCCAAATATTCCTGTTCTTAATTTAATTCTTTGAGGGACATGAGATCATTTGCAGGACTTAGGGGCCTCCTCATGGATATATGAATAACCTTTTGCAAAATGATTTTATATACATTGTGGCATTTATATCTTTCAGTGCCTCCCACCTCTATATATCATTTGTGCAGTTTAAGACCTTTTATTTGGCCTCCACTCATGAGCATGTTATGTCAGGTGCTTAGAGATCACAATCAGCATTTTTTTTTGTTAGTATCATCCCAGTGTTTGAGATAGCTGCAACCATCTGTTGTTTCCTGTCAACATATATGTTGGCCCTGCCTGAAGCTGAAGGCTTATTTTGATGGTGTTGGGGATGCAGATTAATTGTGAGCAAATCCTTTGACATCACTTAGGAAATGTAATTTTAATCACATAAATAAGCAGCAACACACAGAAGGAAAAAAAGTGAGAGGATAGTGTCTACTCAAAATAAGGTAGAAAGTGAACCATTTAAAGGGGAATACTCTAGAGGCCTGTGCTGATAGCAGCAACAGTAAAGCAAAATGTGATTTTGTTTAGAAGAAAGTTTGCATGAAAGGTACAGAAGAGGGTACAGTGCATTGATTTTAGAGGAATAATCTATATCTTTCACCTCAAGGCACTTTACTCAGGACAATAAGTCTGAATTAGTGGACTAACAGATAAGTTGCATAACCTTTAAACAAGTACAATGGGAAGATGATATTTCAAGCAGGGAAAGATCCAAGGCTGTAGGGGAGGGTGGTGAACAGGATGCCCCCATATTTGTGCCTGCATTTTGTGTTAAAAGATGACCTGTTACATAGAGTAAATAAAGAAAGAGAAAACTCTGCGTCAGTTATTAGTGCTAAAACCTTTGAGGTCACTAATAATAAGGCTAGTTTATAATAATGTGTGTGTCCCCTGTACAGAGGGACACCATCAACTGACCCTGGGAACTACAGACCCATAAGTCTAACCAGCCTCATCTGCAAAGCCATGGAAAGAATGATCATGAACCTTATCAACAAGGACATATGCAACCTCAAAATGCTGGACCCAATCCAGTTTGCCTTCATTAACGGTAGATCATGCTTATTAAACCTGGTAGACTTCTTTAAGAATGTCATCAAAACCATGAACAAAGATAAGACAGTGCATGCAGCCTATCTCAACCTTGCCAGGGCTTTTAACACAATCCCTGACACTAGCATTGTTGAGAAACTCTCCCAGCTGGGGATTAACCCTTACATTACTAGATTGATATCCAATTGGTTCACCAACAGAACACACAAAATTGGTGACTCCACCTCCACCAGTAGACCCATCACCAGTTGAGTACCACAGGGGTCTGTACTGGGCCCCTTACTGTTTGGCATCTATTTCTCAGAATTCCAGGTCATATTAGATGGCTTCTGGCTCACCAAGTTTGTTGATGATTACAAATTGGGAGAAATCACTGAGTCCCCCAATGATGTCAACATATTACAAGAAGGGCTAACACAAACGAATGATCGGTGCCAAAACCATGACCTAAAATTAATTGCAAAAATACATCATTATTCCCTTTGGCAAAACAGATTTCCTTACAAATTACAATATTGACAGCACCCACCTGTATTCCAATTCAGGGGTGTAAGACTTGGAAACACAGGTTGATAGAAATCTGAACTTCAACCACCAAGTTTCCACAGTGGTAAGGAAAGCCTTCTACATAACGCACCTCATAAGCAAGGGCATAGCATCCAGGTCAATGGGATGTTGTAACTTCATTGTACTTGACCCTCATCAGACCACTAACAGAGTATATTGCACCCTTTTGCATGTACCTCACCAGACACCTGCGGTAGATGGAGACACCTCAGAGGTTTCTCACTAAGAAAGTACAGGGACCCCAAGCCATGATCTACATGGACAGGCTGAAAGCCCTGTCACTTTACTCTGTATCTATAGGCTGCTGAGAGGTGACTTGTGCCAGATCTTTCGGGCAATCTCTGACCTTGTCCTAATGGAAATGCTGCACATCCACAAGTCAAATGGCACAAGAGTCACTAGACCTAGCCTGTGACATTAACAGAACATGCTGGAGAGACAGATATGACTCCCAGAGACTGCCACTTCCCTGGAATAGACTTCCCATTCATGTAAAATAGAGCTCTTCACTGATCCTATTCAAAGGCAACCTTGATAATTTGAATAATGGGGGACAAGCATCCAAAAATAGAGGCAGATTTTAAGCATTGCTCTTAGCAGCTTAGAAAGTTTTTGGAATAACAGGTTTTACATTACTGTACATTTTCTGGAGGAAATGAAGTTAGAAATTCAAATGCCTGTCATTATTTAGTGACTGTAATCCTCAAAGAGTTGTCAAAAACATTTACATTTTATGAGGAACAGACCAAAAATCTGAGAAAAAATATGACCATTCACAAAATTCTGAGATGTGAGATATATGTCAGTAAGAGACAACTAAAGGATATCCTTGGCCTAGCTTGATGCTTTAGAAAGTCTGTGCCTGATTTTGCAATTATCGCTTCCCTTTGACAAATTTCACAAGCAGAACATTCCTAACAAGGCGCAATGGTCGCTTGAGGTGGCTAAAGTATTCAGTAAATTAAGAAGGGTCCTAGGTTCTTAGCTTGCTCTAATAACTTATGATTTTGCTGAAACATTTACCCTACTCTATACACAAATACATCAAATGTAGGTTTGGGAGTGGTGCTATACCAAGACGTTCAAGGTGAGCATAACCCCGTATGATATAATAAATAAAAGATGGGCAATGCAAGCAGAAGCTGTTCTGGCACTAAAAAGGCGAATCTAGCTATAAAGTGGGCATTTTATGTCTTAGCTTCATAGATGCATAGGTAGATTCTAGGCTACCTGCCCTTGTGGTCCATTTTAAGCTTTAAGAATTGATATGGCTGTAGGATATTGAAATGAACTGGACAGAAACTGGAAGAAACTGGAATAAGACTGGCGTGAATGTCTTTATAGGAATCATAGGATCATAGGAAGTTACTAGGCTATTGGCTTTGAGGCTCTTATAAGCCTAGCCAAGAGTTTAGCCCATGTTTAGACAAATCAGCACCTGATGCACCTGTCCAGCAGGGACACAAGTGGAATCCCAGGGATGTATTTTCTATTTCCCATCCAATTATCCAGGTTGCGCTTAAAAAGGGGTAAAGAGGTACTCAGCTGGATGTGGAGAGAGAGTCTATTCTACAGATTGAAAGTCTCTGAGACACAAATCTGTTGTGCCAACAAGTCCTATTTATGTCACAGACCAATTTGTGGCTGCGCTTGTGGGTTACCCAAGTGGAGCTTGACTTGCGGATATGCAGCAGTCCCATCAAGGTGGGGTCTCAGATTGCCTTGTATGCCAGGCAGACATCACCTCTGTGGAGTCTGTATGAATCTGAATAGAAAGATAGGTCTTTTAGCCTATCTGTATATAGCAGATTTTTGAGGCCCTGGATTCTCCTGGTGAGGAACCTCTGTGGTCTCTCCAGCTGCTGCAAGTGCTTTGCAAGGTACATGCTGAATGGGGCATTGTACTCAATAATGGGCCTTATAAGGGAAGAATACAGGAATGTTATGACCTTTTCACTGGATGAGATACCCCTTACTTATGAGTTGGGCCATATAGAAAGCTTTCCGTACAATGGAAGCAATATGGTGGTCAAAAGTCAGGTTGCTATCAACCTGGGTTCCCAAATCCCTAAAAACTTATTGCATGCTTAGGACATTGTTATTAATGTGACAATTTGTGGGGGCATCACTCTCCCCAAAGGGGATGATGATGCATTTTTTGGTATTCAGCTTGAGGCCATGTTTATAGCACCAGTCATTTGTTTGGGTGAGACTCTCTTGGAGGATGTCCACATCACTAGGGGAATTGATGACAGCACCCAGCTTGCAGTCATCTGCAAGCATGTTCAGCCACAGCCCACTGATTTTGGCCTGCACCTCAGAAAAGTATATCCCAAATAACAGAGACCTCAAGACCGAACCCGGGGGTATGCCGCATGTTATGAGTCTATTGCTTGAGGTGGCTTCCCCTGTTTTGACTAGGTGGGTTTTATCAGTGAGCCAGTTAGCTACCCATCTGGTAACATATGGAGTGATCACTAGCTGAGAGAGTTTATTATGATCAAGTAGGAAATAGTGTTGAAGGCTTTGGCCAGGTCAGAGTAGGCAGTGTGCACCGTCTTCCCCTCATCCATGGCTTTTGTGACTGTCTCAGGGAAGTCAACCAAATTTAACACACATGACCCCCCCTTCATGAAACCAGACTGTGTGGGATCAAGTGTTTGGAGGTTGCCAATGTCCTTGTTAATGAGGTCCATGATAATCCATGCCATGGCCTTCCAGATCAGATAGGTCTATAATTTCCCAGATCGGTAGATGCTCCACCTTTGTGCAAAGGGATGACAGTAACTGTCCTCCACTCAGCTGAGACAAAGCTGGTGCTCAGGGTTTGGTTGAATAGAGCACCTAATAGTGCTGCAAGTTCCTGCCTGAGTTTATGTAGGATGCAGCCTGGGATGTTATTGGGTTCATGGAGGCTGTACTTTTTGCCTTTGAGAGAGCAGTGATGACATGTTCCCTAGATATAAGGGGAAGGGGACAGGAACTGGGAATATCCTGATTTACTGATGGGGGACAGAGGGGTGAAGTTTTTGCTGAACCTGTCAGCCAACAAGTTTGTTATATCTATGGCATTTGTATATGTGGTGTCCTTGACCACCAGTTCTGAACAGATCCAGATGCTTCCTTTAAGATTGCAGACATATGTGAAGAAGGTCTTATAATTGTCTCTAGGAGATGTGGACTATTTGGTCTTGAAGTTTGCTTTGGAGGATTTCACTAGAGCTCTTATTTGCTTGTTCAGGCTAAGGAGAGATTGCTTTCAACTGGGCTCCTGCTCCTTCTTGGTCCTGGACAGCATTTCTTTCCTTTTGTTATAGAGTGTATTTATTGCAGATATCCACCAGACAGGTTTAGTCTTCCTTGCAAAGGATGATTTAGTCCTGTCAGGTATTCCTGATTCCATGCATCTAAATAAATGATGGTATAGTGCTTTAGTATAGTTCTGGATACTGGTGCCAGTTTCTAGAGAGGGGGAGGAGATGTGAAGCTGTTTATACCATCCCTCAGGAGGTTGTAATCAAGCTTTGGAGAAGATTTTTTGTTTAACCCTAGCTAGAGGGGGGTCAGGGGAGATGGTGACTTTGAAAGTGACCACTTTATGGTTGGAGCTTGCCGAGGAGGATGACACTGCAGGGATGCTGCAGTGGTTATTCATGTTGGTTAATACCAAGTCCAAGATATTATCATCTCTTGTGGAGGTATCAACTACCTGTTCCAAAGCATTTGCATTGATAAAATCGAGGAATCTCTGGGCATTTGTGTTCTGGCTTGAGTAGTTCTTCCAGTCTATGTTTGGGTAGTTATTTAAAGTCAATCCAGGATCAGAGTAAAGAGTTGAATCTTGATAGATTCAAAGAGATCCAGATAGACACATTGGACATCTTGAGTCAAATTTGGGGGCTGGAAGCTAGCTATGATATTTATAGGGGTCTTTTCAATAGTTAACTGTATTTGGAGTGTCTTCTGTGCATCATACTGTTTGACCAGCCTGGAGGTGTGTGTCTTTAATATATAGTGAAACTCCACCTTCTTTGGCTTTACTGCCCACAGTTTAGGGTCTGAATGTATGATAGGATGAGTAACCAAGTAAGTCTGGGGTGTTCTCTGTAGCTTTGAACCAGGTTTCTGTGACTGCACAGATTTCAGCATTTTTCAGGGTTAAGAGGGCTTGCAATGAGTGCAGATTCATGTTTAGACTCCTAGTGTTTAGTAGCATGACCTTTAATTTGTGTTTTGTTGAAAATTTTATGTTGGCAGTTTTAACCTCATCACTTTTCCTAAAGTTCCTTTGCCAGAAGCCTAAAGCCCAAGTGAGACAGATGCAGGCCATCTCTGACAAATCATCGTGGCCTGCTGATCATATCTTCCCAGGCTGTCAGGTACTGGATCCCCCTGGAAAGACACCAGAAACTAAGCCAATTGTTAAAGTCTATCTGTTTGTATTGAGGCATCATTCTGGGTGATGGTAGAATGTTGCTTAAGGCTAGAGACATACCTGCCTGGGACACATATTCAGTGAGTTCAATCATGTCTTTCTTCATATAGTCCAGGGAGGTACATCTCAAGTCATTCAAGCCAACATGGACTATGACAGAGTCATAACAGTACCTGTTGTTGAAAGACTTGAGTGCATATGTGATATGATGGATTCTGGCCCCTTACAGACATCTAACCATGACTTTCTCCTTATCCAGCCTGGTGAGAGGCACATCTGTGTGTCTCACAATGCAGACTCCTATAACTAATATGTTGGGTTTATGGTTAAGCCTTAGTGGCTGTGAGACACAGATGTGTGAACTATGCATGGTATGTGGTATAGATGTCTGTGGAGATTGAGTGTGTTTTTGTCTCAAGGGTCTCCTTTGTTTGGCTATGTTTTTGTTGAGGACCTCCGCATATGTGAGTGTGTGTTGTGTAGGTGTGGGTGATGTTTGAGGTGTAGTGATTGTGTTGACAACCTTCTCAGTGCCAAATATATTAGCTTGTGAGGGAGAGAGCACAGAGTATAGGTTTCTAATGTAATTGCATCTCTTGCAAATTGTGTTCCTAGGTGATAGTAGTCGATAGTTATCTGTGTATGTGAGGCAGTTGCTACACTGTCTCAGGATGCCCATATCAACCAGAATGGCAGGAGAAGCTGTAGGAAATTGTCCATCCATATTTGTCATAATCTGAGGGAGAAAGGGCAGGGAAAACTAAGGGGTAGGCCTAAAGCCCAAGAGCTTAAAGCAAAACTAAAAGGCTTAGAATAACACAATTTAAATAAGCTATATACAAGCAATAATAAATGCAACAGAAAAGATGCAATTGAACACTTTAGAGAATAAGCAGGAGCATGTAGCAGAAAAAACAAGATGAAGTAATAGAGTAGGAGAAGGAAACAAATACAGTAGAAGCAGCTGAATAATGTTTTTTTTTCTTGTTTGTTTGTTAGTAAAGTGGAAAGGGAGAGAGGAGAAACAGAAGATAATTCAATGTTACGGAACTAAGGGGTTTGGCCTTCCCAAATTATCCATGTATTAGGTAGAATGAGCTAATGAGGAAGACTGAGAGGAGTGTCCCAGATAAAATTTAGAGTAGGGGCGGGTAACAGCAATAGCCACTACCTTTAAGAACACAACAGCAGTGGGTTGGTAGCAGTGGGGTGGGAGAGTGGGAGAAAAACAAAAAAATTCTACCAGAGGTCAGCAAATATATAAATACAGACACCGAAAATTAAATAATTCAGTCAAGAAAATAAATAAAAATAGTGCAGTTCTGTTAAGCAAATAAATTAAAGCAGTGCAGTAATGTTAAGCAAATAAATAAAAACAATACAGCACTGATATAAAACACTGAACAGTTAGATAAAGTACAAAAAATATACTTATGTCAGCTCTGTAATTCCAGATTGTTTAAGAAACACTCTCAGTCATCTAATTACCCAGAACTCTGCTGAACAGGTGTCGGTCTCTCCTGCATATGCCAAATAATAAATAAAGTCTGCACACACTATAGTTTGATTAAGAATGCTTTATTATGTATAGTGGAGGTAAATGTCAACAATATCTGAATACAGTCTCCAATAACAGTGATGATAAACTGAAATAGTATGTGGCTTCTGCACTTATGTTCTTCATATTCCTTTCCTCCTGAATAGCATAATTAATATTCTGTAATGCTGAATATTTGACATGACTTCTGTACTCATACTTGTGTCTGAACTGCAATAACTTTCTACATATCAGTCCAAACAAACTAATTTAACTGAATGTATCTGAAGTATTTCCTAAAGATCTACATGCTTCTTTAGCCTTCGTTTCCAAGCCTTCTACCATACAAACAAAATGTGTTTATACTCAAATGTGTTGCACATTCTGTTCTTATCAGTATTCTTGACTAAAAGTTATTTTTACTGATTGAAAGTGCATTCACTGAAACTGTATGCACACTGTGAAGGCTAGCTTTAATATGGCTTCATTTCTAGACTTATGCAAAGAGAATACTGCTTTTTTGTGCATTTAAATGATACTTGATCTTAAATTCCTCCCAAAGATACATGAACACACACAGGTCTCTTATTTCTATAGTTACTTTAAAATATGAAATATAAAATGAAGACACAGGCCTAACCTCACATTTTCAGGGCTGTGCAAGGTCTATTTTACTAATTGTATTTTATGTAGTATGTATTCCCTAACAGTTGTCTATGCAATTGCTGAAATGGGATTTACTTTATAAATCTATTACTATAATGATCACTAGAACTAATATAAAATAAGTTTTCTTTATCTGGTATCTTTCTCTCTCTCTCTCTCTCTATATATATATATGTGTGTATATATATATATATATATATATACACACAATTTAAATTTTAACCACTAGGTGTCACTTGAGCATTTATGGTCTGTTCATAGGTTCATAGGTTCATAGGTTGGTACTAGGCTATCAGCCCTAGGGCCTATGCAAGCCTAGCCATAACAATTCCCTGGATATTTCTTCCCACAATATTTACTTCTCTGAGCCCCTGTCTAGCAGGGCGACTGACATGATTCCCGGGGTGAATTTCCTATCTCCCATCCAATCATCAAGGTTCCTTTTGAAGAGGGCCAATGAAGCGATCTGCTTGACATGTATGAGCAGTTTATTCCAGAGTATGGGGAGTCTCTGGGTCAGGAACCTATTCCTCCAGCATGTTTTGTTCATTGTGATGACAGTGTTTAGATCCCTGGAGTGTGTGGCTCTGAGGGATTGGGATTTCTTTAAGTGGAGCATGTCCAACAACTCAGGGTTTGACATGGCCTTGTGTGTTAAGCAGAGATCGCCTCTGAGTAGACGATATGCAACAGAGTATAGCTGGAGTTTTTTTAGATGGTCAGCATATGGCATCTGCTTTAGGTGTGTGATTCTTTTAGTGAGGTATTTCTGTGGTCTTTCCAGCTGTTGCAGATGTCTTGTGAGGTACATACCAAATGGGGCATTATACTCTATAATGGGTCTAATGAGGGATGAGTATAGTAGGACAATGACCTCCTTTTTCTGGATGAAAAGCCCTTAGTGATGAGGTGTGCCACATAGAAGGATTTCCTGACTGTTGTGGAGATGTGGTTATCGAAAGTGAGACCACTGTCCACCTGTGTCCCTAAGTCTCTCAACACACTTTCGATGTTTAGCGTCTTGCCACCTATGTGATAATTCATGGGTACATGTTTTTTTTCCAAAGGGGATAACTATACATTTCTTGGCATTAAGCTTGAGCCCATGGCTATGGCACCAGGCATCCTTTTCTGTAAAGCCTTTTTGTAGAATATCCACATCATTTGGGGATTCAATAATGGCTCCCAGTTTGCAGTCATCTGCAAACTTTGTTAGACAGAATCCCTTAGTGTTGGTCTGTACTTCAGAGAAGTAGATGCCAAACAAGGTGGTCCCAGGACTGAACCTTGAGGTGCTCCACTTGTCACTTGTCTGGAGCTGGATTTGGAATTGGCTACTTTTACAGTCTGGGTTCTGTTGATAAGCCAGTTGGCAACCCATCAAGTGACGTAGGGATTTATGCCCAGCTTAGTAAGTTTATCTATGATTCCAGAGTGGGGGATGGTGTTGAAGGCCTTGGTGAGGTCCATATAGGCTGTGTGGACCACCTTACCCTCGTCCACAGCTCTGGAGACTGAATCGAAGAAGTCAATCAGATTTACGAGACAAGATCGGCCCTTCACAAACCCAAACTGGGTGGGGTCCAGTGTTTGAAGGTTGCCAATGTCTTTGTTTATAAGTTCCATGATAATGCGTTCCATGCCCTTGCAGATCAGGCTTGTCAGACTGATGGGACAGTAGTTACCAGGATCCAAGGCAGATCCTCCCTTGTGGAGTAGGATAACTGAAGCTGTGCGCCACTCAGTGGGCACGAAGCCTGAGGTGAGGCTATGATTAAACATGACACTTAGGTGAGGTGCCAGCTCATTTTGTAGTTCATGTAGTACACAGCCTGGGATGTCATTTGGTCCCTTGGATGCTGTATTCTTAGCTTTGGAGAGTGCAGTTTCTACCTGTGTGGCCGTGATTATTGGAATTTGGCAATCTTTTGGTATTGAGATGGGCCCTTTAGGGGGTGAGAGGGGGGTGAAGTTGGCACTAAATCGATCTGCCAGGATATTGGCAATATCCTTGGGATCAGTATATTTAATGCCATTCTGTTGTAGCTCAGAGCAGATCTGAACATTGCCATTTACATTCTTGACATGACTATAAAATGCCTTGTGGTTATCTTTGGAATCTTTGGTAATTTTGTTTTCATAACTAGCTTTTGAGGATTTTATGAAGGATCTCAGCTTCTTACTGAGGCTGGTGAGGGAGTTTTTTGCATCCTGGGATTTTCCTCTTTTCTGGAACAGTTTCTTCCTTCTGTTGTATAGTTTGTTTATAGCAGGGGACCACCAGATTGGCTTCCTTCTTTTGGAGAAGAGCATCTTGGTTCTATTTGGGATGGCACGATTCATGCACGAGTGGATGTGCTCGTACAGTGCCTTAGTGTAGGATTCTGCAGTCGAACTTCCAGATCCTTTCTGCGTGGGTGTTGTGAAGTTTGTCACTTCTGACTTCAGTAGCATGAAGTTGGCTTTGGAGAAGGTTTTTATGGAGGTTTCCTTACTGGGGGGTGGGGGTGGGATGTGGATGTCAAAGGTGATTTGCTTATGGTCAGACCTGACCAATGAGGGAGTGACCACTGGTGTGGAGCATCTATCTCCCATGTTGGTAATGACCAGGTCTAGGATATTGGCTCCCCTGGTGGGATAATGGATTAGTTGATCCAGGGCATTGGAATTTATGAATTCCAAGAACCGTTGGGAAAAGGAGTTGGTACCCGAGTAGTTTTCCCAATTAATGGCAGAGTAGTTGAAATCACCCAGTATTAGGGTGTTTGGTTGTATCTTAATATTTTCCAGTATGTTTAGAAAGGTGTAGTGAGAATCTTGGGGCATGGTGGGGGATCTGTAGCAAGCTACAATCTGGATTGCAGTCTTACCTAGTGTTAGTTGCACCTGGAGAATTTGAGATGCATTGTGTTGGGCAACTAGCCTGGAGGTGTGAATATCCTTGGTGAATATGGACACTCCTCCACCTTTAGTGTTTCGGTCTTGGTTTTGTGGCCGAAAAGTGTGGGAAGAATTGTAGCCTGGTATTGCAGGGGTGCTCTCTGGAGCCTTGAACCAGGTCTCAGTTACTGCACAAATACCGAGGTTCTCCATTTTTAGGAGTGCCTCGAGAGAATGCATTTTGAGGTTTAGACTTCTAGCATTGAGTAGCATTACCTTCAGATTTTGCATGCTTGTATCTGTCACGGTGGTGGTTTTATCCTTTGAACCTTGCCTAAAAAAGGCACTATAGGGGTGGCAAGAGCGTTAGCCAGTAACCTGAATCCCAGGGGTGACAGGTGCAGACCATCTCTGGTAAAGCATCGTGGTTTGTTGATCATGTCTTCCCAGGCAGACAAATACTGCATCCCCTTTGAATGACACCAGAAGCTTAGCCAATTGTTGAAGTCAATCATTTTGTTCTTATACCGTCATTGTGGGTGAAGGTAGGATGCTACTCAGGGCTAGGGTCGTACCTGCCTGGGTCACATGATCCAAGAGGTCTTCCATGTCTCTTTTCATGTAGTCCAGGGATGTACGTCTCAAGTCATTCACTCCAGCATGGACAATGACAGAGTCATATTTGTACTTGTTGTGGAGTGCCTTGAGTGCAATCGTTATGTGGTGGATCCTGGTACCTGACAGGCCGCTGACTGTAATTTTCTCCTTGTTCAGCCTGGTGAGTGGGACATCAGTGTGCCTGACTATAGAGTCACCTATGACTAAAGTGTTGTGTACATTGTCTTGCCTTAGGGGCTGTTGTTGGTTGGTACACTGGTGTTGTGAGCTATGTGTCACTTTGGTTGTGACTGGTGTTTGTTTGCGTTTTGGCTTCAGAGGTCCTTGTTGCTTTGGCCGGTTAATGTTAAGGGCCTCCGCATATGTGGGTTTAGTGTTGCTATATGTGGGTGTTGATGGTGGGGGTTTTGAAGGGCTATGAGTTGCTTGAGGTGTAATGCAGTTGTTAAACTTCTCCTCTTGACTGTCTAGCACAATCTTGGCCGGAGAGAGCTTAGCTTCCAGTTTGGCTATGTAAGTGCATCTCTCACAGGTTGTAGTGTTGGATGGTAGGAGGAGAGGATTGTCTGTGTACATGAGGCAGTTGCCGCACTGCCCCAGTATGCCCAGATTCACCAGGTGGACAGGAGAAATCACTGGAAGCTGACCCTTTGGACATGCCTGTTTAGGTGCTTTTTTGTAAAATTTAAGAGCTGTTTTCTCTTACCTTTGCAAGGTACTCTGCAATTATAGGCTGCTTAGTGCCTGTGTTTAATTTCTCCTTATTGACAAGGAGAGCTTGAATCAGTTTCAGGCGTCCTAGTGCTTTCTTGTAAAGTTTAAGAGCTGTTTTCCCTTACCTTTGCAAGGTACTTTGCAATTGTAGGCTGTTTAGTGCCTATAATTAATTTCTCCTTATTGATAAGGAGAGCTGAGTGTTTGAATCAGTTTCAGACTTCCTAGTGCTTTCCAGCAGATTCTAGAGCAAGTGCTAGTCACAGGGGTTCAGATTTTAGTGCTACTACTGAGAAACCAGCTAGTTCTAAGGGAAAATTTGAAGAGCAGACCTTCTGGCACCTGGAATAGTTTAACTGTAGCCTCGCAGTGCTGCATGATGTGAAAAATGTGCAAACACACGCATTTTTAAGCCAGAAAGTTGAAAGGGATAGAAATCAGCCCAAAAAGGCTAACAAAATTACAATTTCAGAGCTGGAAACCACTCCTCCAACGTTAGATAGGCAGTACAATGCTCACCAGTCCCATTGGTAAGCAGTAAGACTTACCACTACCACAGCAAGATCTGGATAGCTCTGAGCACAGAAAATAAAGTCCTGAGACAAGCAAAGCCTGGGATATGGACTGGCTAGAAAAGGTGGGAAACGAGCAAACAAGACAGTATTTTTTTTGTTGAAACAGACTAAACAATGCAATAATACAGTAAATAAACACAGAAAAGGCTAACACGCTTGAGTGTGTAGTCCTAAACAGTAAATGCAATTAAAACTCTACAAAATTAGCAATTTAAAACTTTTTAAATGAAGCAAGGTGATGCACAACTGAAAAACGATTTAAGAGACAGTAACACAGCAGAATAAGTAGCTAGTCTATATATACAGAGAAGTCTATATATACAGAAAAGCAGGTAAAACACACAAATACTTCAGATGCAGTGCAACCTAGAGCACTTGAGTTGTAGCAATATTAAGGCAATTACAGCTATAATAAATGCTCTAAAATATACTCTATATTTCCAAAATGTTTGAGAAGCACAGTCAGAACCAAGGAGATTCAAGCAAACATGTTTTTTTTTTTTTTTTTTGAAGGGAAAAAAGGAGAAACAGAAGGCCTTATCAAATGTTCTCTCTGTATTAGGTAGAATGAGCTAATGATGCTAGACTGGGAGGAGTGTCCCAGATCAGATTTACAGTAGGGGCGGGCAACTGCAAAGCCACCAAGTATAACAGCAAAACAGCAAAACACCAACAGGGAGGGAGGATGGGAATACTAAAAGCTATTATCCTACAGAGAGTAAGCACTACAGAAAGCCACAAAATGAAAGTTTTTAAACAGATAAAGGAGCAATGAGACTCTACAGAATGCTTTTTTAACTGCAAACAAATCAGTTACCCATGCAGATTAGTTAATAGCAATAAAAATACACTCAAAAACTGTGCAGCAGGCAATTTAAAAAAGTACTATATATAAATTGCTAGAAACAATAATCAGTATAAATAATCGAAAAAAACAAGATACTTATATATCTCAGCTAACAGTTGTAGTCAACACTTCTCCTCTACTCTGCTCAGTGAGTCTCTCAACTTTGTAATTTAATTATATCTGGGCAATTCTTTAATATATTATAACTGGTAAATTATCTTCTGTACCGATATAATATACATATCTTGAAGCATAATTACCATATATTGTATTAACTTGTGTCTGTAAATCTTCAGCTAGATTTGTTACAAATAATTCTGTCTGCTTTCTTTTTTAATTTCTATGTGCAGTAATAAATGTCTGCCTTTTAAATTTGTATCTTAAATATCCTGTAATTATCTATGTGCTGTAATAGAAGCACTTTTCTAAAACCTATGCTTTCTGCATGCCCTGTCTGTCCCACATATTTAATAAACTTCTTGTACGAATAGCATTATTCCTACACAGTGTGAACGGTGTCCATGTCTGCATCTCCCTCTCAGCACCACACCTTGAATATTAATGAAGACGAGCTACTGAGGGGCAGCCTTGTACATGGCTACTGAATGAGTGCAAGGGGGTGTTTTACAGTGCTGGCAGATCTGTAAACACACCTCCTCACTCTCAAAGTGCCATATGGAAGAAAAACATAAAGAAAGTGTTATTGGACGCTTACTTAATTTATCTGGTCATGTCATATAGGGGGTGTGTTACCAGCATCCATAACATAACCTCTGCATTCTAAAAGTGCTGTACGGCACTAAAAGAGTAAAAAAGTGTCCTCGGACACTTATCTAATAATTTAACTTGTAATGTCACATAGGGGGTGTGTTACAGTATCTGTAACACAGCCCCTGCATTGTCAAAGTGTCGTATGGCACTAGAAGAGTAAAAAGGTGTCCCCGGACACTTATTTAATAATTTTTTATAATGTCACATAGGGGGTGTGTTACAGTATCTGTAACACACCCCTGCACTGTCAAAGTGCAGTACAGCACTTAAAGATTAAAGAAAGTGTCCTCAGACACTTATGATGTTTTTATTCATTTATGTCACACAGGGTGTGTGTTACAGTGTCTGTAACACACCTGCTGTACTGGTAGAGTGTCATATGCCACAGAAAGTAAATATCCCAGTGTGTTTTTTTGGTCACATTTATTTTTTATTTATTTATTTATTTATTTATTTATTTTCAAGTTTAAGCATAATTGAGCATGTTTGAGAGGTGTTTTGCATTGCTCAGCAGTGCTTAAACATAACAAAAAGCTATATAGAAATGTATAGTGTAAATATTCACAGCCAAGTTAGCTGAATGGTTAGAATCACAGCTTCATGTTCAGTAGGTGCACGGTTTGAATACCAAGACAGACCATTCAGCTTTTACATCTAAAAACATTTCTATTTATATGTCTATTTTTTTCACCCTAGTTATTGATATTTGTCAACCAGGTTAGTGCAGCTGGTCCAAATTCCCAGTGTCAGTGGAAATATGAGTTGAAAGATCCAGTTAAACACATGTACAATACAGTTTCAGTCACACACCAAGGTACAGTAATTAAAGTAAAATACAAACACATAACAATAAAATATCTATAATGAGTAATTAATGTTAACATATATTTATGTTATCATGTAGAACTCTTGTTTGCCCTTAGCTAAACCATGCTAAGCAGTGCTGAGCCAAGCTAAGCAATGCTTAAACAGGGCCTGTCTGAGCAATATTTAGCAATGTTTAGCTCCGCTTAGCCAGTTTGAACAGTATTAAGCACTCCCATTCTAAGCAGTCCTTGGTTCATCTAAGCATATTTGTGCACTGCTAAGCACTGTTAAGCATTTGCCACTTTAAGCACTGCTCAACTAAGCTTATGCACACTGCTAAGCAGAGCTTAGCATTTTAAAAATGGTCCAATGGTGGAAAAGAGCAGGAAATAGCCTTATTTAAACCACACAAGTGGGAATACATGCAGAACCTGTTGGAGTTTGACCCACGCAGGAGCCATGACAGGAGGTGGAAAAGGAACATGCTTTGCTTCTGTGCACAGCGCTGGGGTATTGTGAAGTCCAGGGTCATGGCTTGGCCCCTTGTTGAACACCATGATGATAGACTGCTGCAGGGCCAGTACCAGGGCTCTCAATACAAGTCTGAAGCCTAGGACCATCTGGCACATAACCTCACTAGTGCCACTGGAATCTCCCTCACTGGTGAGCAGGTACATAATTATTATGATGACCTGAAGCAGATAAAGGGAGGTGCTCTTGGCCCAATGGATCCAAGATGCTCGGGACAGGAATGCCCCAGTAGTTTGTAAGTATATGAACCATCATTTTACCAAATTCTAGCATGAATATGTGATAGACAGGTATGCATAATGGTGTTTTTCCCCCTACAGCTGCAGAGGAGAAGACTCACTACATGAAGGCCTACACTGGGTGCCTGACAAGGGTGCACCAACAGTGTGGTGAGTACAGATCTATCTTGCAATATATAGTACAATAAATTAAAAAGAGTATACATTATTTACTTCCATTAAGCATAATGTGTTCTGAGTGTACTGCTATAAAATGTGTTCCAGACCCACATTGATATAAGTGAGCAATGGCAGGTGCTGTGCAATACAGATGAAGGCATCAAACAAGCTACTATTGAAAGAAAGCTAATACTGTAGGAAAACTGTGTAGGAATGACATAAGTATATATTGTAATAATACTAAGCATCTTGTAAAAAAGTACACTGTGATTGAAATGGTGAAGGTAATAACTGACATTCATTCATCATCTATAGGATATCTAGTACAACTGAATTCAGACCATTGAATTTAATAAACCACTGTGTCATGCCACCCTCAATAAAGTTATTCCCACCAACTGCTGTGTTTATTCTGGTCTGTTGTTGAAGAAATACAATTGTACAGGTGTTCCACAGCAAATATGGCTATGCCATGAACTGAGTGAAGTTTTGCTGATAAAGAAGTGTTATACTAAAGTGTATATGTGGAGCTCTAAAACAAAATACAGCACAATTTGATATATGTTCTGCACTAATATCTGAACCCTGAATAGTAATGTGTAATGTATTGTAGTGTGTTCCCCTCAGGATTGTCTTCTGTTAACCTTTGCATTTCAGTTCTACATTATCCTGGATGTAGGTACGCTCATGCAGACAAGTATGAGACGGTAATAGGTGGAGACTACAAATATTTGATGTGAAAATGTATACTGGACGGGTATGCAACCCAGCATCCTGCTATGGTCTGTACAGATCACACATATTCACATCCACTAGGGGTTAAATGTGTGCACCTGCATTCCAAGTATTAATAAACAGTTCACCATCTGTCTCTGTCATGAATGAATTTCATGCATGTATGTGCAACTGTCACTACAGTTTTCTGTGACACTCCACTGATATTAGCAAGACAGACTTTGTAACTGAGTGAGTTTTAGGCACAAATCAGTCAAGCAGCCCACAGGAATGGCCCAGTAGCTCAGTGTGATAAGAAATCGATATAATTTTAATTTTACATTTGTTAACCGGTAAAGTCCAACTTGGACTTTTAATGACTCTGAATTCATTTTTATTACCTCATTTAACCCTATGAACAAAGCCAATTTTCAGTGGAGGCCTGAGGAGAAAAACTCCAAATGCATGTCTTTGTAATGTGGGAGGAAACCAGAGCACCCAGAGGGAACCCCTACGACATTAATTTGTGTAAAAGACGTAGTGTATTTATGCCTTGCTATCCACCTGTTCTAATAGCATTTAATAATTTGTGTGAGTCTGATATTAGGCAAATTTATGCTTGTGAAAGAACTAATATGTTTTTTAACACTACACGTTCGGAACATGTAGCTATGAATGAGCTGAAGGATAATCCTAACATTATTATTAAGAAGGCGGACAAAGGAGGCTCTATAGTCATCATGGATAAATGTGTATATATACAATCTGTAATGTTATTACTTAGAGATGAAGCAGCATTTAAACAAATATCAACATTGGAAGTTAAAAGATGTATTAGCTATGTGAATATGTGTATATATGAGCTCCAGTTGTCAAATGACATTACATTAGATTTGTTTCATTTTTTTACAGTTTCATGCCCTGTCATACCACAATTATATGGAGCTCCTAAGGTACATAAGTCTAAGGATAATCCCCCAATGAGACCGATTGTATCTGGAAAGGGCTGGATAACTGAGCCAATTTCCCTTTATCTACAGAAGCAATTACAACCCCTGCTAATTAAATGTAAAACGGTGCTTAAAGATACATCTGATTTCCTTGTTAAGTTAAGACATTGCTACTTGAATTTAAAGGAATTAGATATAAATATCAATAGCTTATACATGGTAGTTTTGGATATTAATTCATTATTCACTGTCATTCCCAATGACCATGGTATAGATTCAATAAGAAGTTTCTTAATACATTCCTCACAGTTTACAACTAGACATGCAGAGAATATCTGCATGTTATTAGATTTGGTATTGAAGAATAATATATTTCTTTTTGATAATAATTGTTACCTACAGCAAACAGGGGTAGCAATGGGTACACCGGTGGCAAACACGTATGCCAATCTTGTTCTTTACCAATGGGAAAAGAAATATGTGAATGATGGTGAAAAATACCTGAATAATAATCTCATTTTTTACCAGAGGTTTGTAGATGATTGTTTCCTCCTGTGGAAGGGGTCTTTACCTGAACTTATGGATTATATTTCATATCTAAATGATACAACTACTTTTTTGAAATTCAAGGTAGAAGTTTCGAACATATCTATAAATTTTCTGGATATTACAGTTATAAAGTATAATAATGGTATTAACACAATGGTATTTAAGAAAGAGGTAGCATCTGGTAGATACTTAATGCAACCAGTATGCATGCACCTCATGTGTTCAAAGGCATAGTCAAAGCTCAAATGACTAGGACTAGTAGACTAAATACTAGGAATGAGGTATTTCTGAAACAGATGGATGAAACTTATGAAGATTTTATAAAAAGTGGTTATCCCATGGACTTGCTTTTAAATGTTAAAGAACATGTTATATCACATAGGGACACACTTTACAAACCTATTTTCCTTGGGACATCTAATGAGGGAGATGTTTCTCGAGTATCACCAAGTAATGACTCTGAATTAATTTTTATTACCTCATTTAACCCTATGACATATGCCATTAGGAATGTAATAACTAAATACTGGAAGGTTTTGTTAGCACAAGAAGACGTCAAACTGATAGTAGGTGATAGGCCCCATTTTAGCTATCGAAATATGAGAACATTAAAAAGTATACTTGGATTTAAGGACTTTAGTAGTGTAGGATTTGGATCAAATGTGATGATGAAGCATGGTACCTATGCTTGTCATAATTGTAGTTGTTGTGGGGATATATTTAAGTATGAGAATAAATTAACCCAGGTTGATACTTTTATACAACCTATATCAAGGAAAATATTCAAATTTTATTGTTATGGTACTTGTGCTACTAATCATGTAGTTTACTTAGCAACCTGTGAGAGCTGCCCATCTTTTTATGTGGGAAAGACCACAAGGAAACTCAAAGAGAGAATTATAGAGCATAAGTCCAATATTAGGTTATGCAATGAGAATAATGCACTGTATAAGCACATACAAACTCATGGAGCTACTCATAGTTTTAAATTTAGAATAATTGATTGTGTAACGGCAACTAATAGAGAAGGAGATTTGTCTAATCTCCTAGACCTCAGGGAATATGAATGGATAGTGAGACTTTCAGCAGACATAATTGCAGGTTTAAATGCTAGTGTATCATTAAAACCTATTTTGACAAAGATACAACAGACTAGATTAAAGTAATGTTTACATATTGATTTTATTTGATACTGCTTATTTGATAAGTTATATAATATTTTAAGAGTATTTTAATTGTATTTTATTAATCATGTGATTATGGCTGCGAGTCACATGATTGCTATTTTGTATTTAAATGGGCGTGTTTTATTGTACCTTATGTTATGCATTGAGAAAGGGTTGTTTAACCTGAAAGTTTTGTGTTGTCTTCATAAAGGTTTTTTCTACTCGACTGTCGTGTTTCTTGGATTTGGATTTGGATATATTTTAGTGTGTTGGCTTGCGAAACCCATACGAACACAGGGAGGACATGCAAACTCCACACAGAAGGCACCACAGCCGAGAATAGAACTGGAGCACCTCTTGCTGAGAGGCAGCAACGCTACCGCTGCACCACTGCGCCACTGCACCATTGTTCATTTTTGCACACACATACCAGGGTTTGAATCCAGGGACTGGAACTGCCATATATTTATAGTTACAGACAAGTAGTCTTGCCTATTTGTAGAAACTGTCATGCACTTGTGACAGATGTTTTCTCCACAGGGCTTATAGGTAAAGAAATGTTTGTAGTAGCTGTATGAAGGGTATACTAATAAACAGTGTCCAGATGTACTAATGTGTAAACAGCGGTGCTCAGCAAGTTGATAACACTCCATTTAATAAACTGTCAGACAGTAGAGTAGTATTCCAACTGAATTATATCACTGACATTTTCTACTGTTGGTATGGCTGTATGCCAGGTGCTTGTGTAAATGTGTGCCGATTGTCCAAACCCATGCCTACAAATTACAGTAGGTTAGGTATATACACCATACACTGTGCCTGATGCATGTCCCTCAAGTGTCACACTGTCATGGCTACTGATCACTATTGCCATTAACCTTGGACACAGATATAATTCCAATTGAAGTATGCCAGTAGCACACTCACACAACATCACTGCAGGGTACACCTTGTTACTCATATACAGTATGTTACACTGACATGTACAAGTCCCCTCTAGTTATTTACCTATAGTTCTTACAGCTGGGCCCATGCCATTCCATGTCAATAGCTTGAGAGGTATGTACATGCTACAGAATCTTTAGGACATATGTAGATGTAAAGGAAGGGCAGAACGCTAGAGTATTTTGCAGTACTGTTGTTTAATGGAATGTTTTTCTCTCCCCCCACCTCTTATTTGCACCACATATTATTATTGTTATACTACGGGTATGGTTTCATTTCCATGTATATTGTTCTGAAAAACTTTTGTTAGACCTTGTGTTGTATTATAGTTCATATATTTCAATGGTGGCATACTAACATACCTTGTTGAAATTACACTGTTGTTGGCCTGTTGCCATTACTGTTTCTGGCATGCTGTTACAATAATGATGGTTATACCATTTATACCTGTGTTCTATGTGCTATGTAATTCTATTGTTCTGGGTTAATTGGAACACCTATGCATGATGTTATAACTAATGCTGAAATGTTTTGTTCATGACTGACCAATACACTTTGACAAACCTGAACACAATAGCATGTTTGGGAAGGCAGATCCCAGAAGATCCGCCTGTCCCACCTCATCTGGCCACCGCACCGAGTCTCAGCACATCTGGGACCCAACCTGGAGCTGCCTCCTCTGCTAGTCCTGCACCACCCTCAGGTGGAGCCACCTCAGGGGACGAGGCCTGTCCCCCCGGTCACGGGCGTGGAGAGGACCCTGTCACCCAACAACAGTTCTGAGGTATGGTGTACAGGGTCACCCAGCGGGACTTGCCTAACTGCCTGCACCAGAAAGAGGGAAGACTGGGGCACCTCAAGGGACAGCCTGGCCCAGCCACTCAGCTCCCAGCACAGCAACCTTCTGGGCCATGAAGGGGCAGTGGTGACTGCCCATGCGTTGGGACATCAGTCCCACTGTTTTGATCTGGGGGCACTTGTTCCTCCAATTCCCAAACCACCCTCCCCATCCAAGGTGTTTACCCCCTCATGTGTTATACACCACCCCTGTACACTGTCTTGTCTATGTACAAAAGAAACCTCTCCTACCCAGCTTACCTTCCCAAATGTACCTACAACCCTTCCCCAACATCCCAATCTCACCTTAAAAAAAGGCTCATCTTTCCCCCAAAAAAAAGTCACCCCACACATAGCTCACCATTATGCCCCCATGTTCACTGAAAGTAATCAATTTTCCCATGAATTAATCAACAAATGTATGTTGCCCACACCCCTCTCTGTGGAATGTGAGGCTCTAAATTCCAAAGCGTCCACATCATGCACAGCTGTTTTTCCCCCTGCTTGCTCCCATTTCACCACTTTCCTATCACCCCTTTTTTCTTTTCTTTTTTTTTTTGGAAATAGCATGGATTTAAGTGGGGATATACGGAGCTAAGTGGTGCTAAGCAGACCTAAGTGCTGCTTGGTATCAACTTTGCATCACACTAAACCACACAAACCCACTTAAAACTGCTTAAAACTCAGGCACTGTTCTTCCCAGCAACAAAATAACTAGCCCTGGTAACTCTCAACCCCATGACCCTATGCATTAGAGTCAGAGCACCGCACCATTAGGCCAAATCAGCTCTAGGGGTTAAGACTGCTTTTGGAAATATATCATGCAGTACAGTCATGTAACATTAGGGAAAAATGACACAACTACCCAGGACCATGTGCACTAGAGTCAAAACAATGCACCACTAGGCCAAACCAGTTCATGGGAAGTAGTACTGCTTTTGGAAATATATCATGCAGTCATGTAACAGTAGGACAGAAAAAAGGTATTGAATCCAGGACCTACTGAACTACAGTCAGAGAAACACACCACTACACCAACTCAGCTCTGGTGAATTAATGCATTTTTCCAAATATATCATTCATTACAGTGATGCAGTATTAGGGAAAAAGATACTGTTGTCAAGTATTGTACCCAGGACCTTGTCAACTACAACATAGTGCATTATACCAGTAGGCCAACAGAGCTCTGGAGAACAAATCATTTTTACATACATAGTTTTGATTGCCAGTGGCACACTATTCCTACATATACTGGGAAAAATCACAGTGTATATTTTCTAGGGTTACGACCTGTCCCACTTTGTGAAGGACAGTCCCTCTTTGGGCAGTTGTGTCCTGCCAAAAAATTGACCAAATAGCTAATGGCCTCAGAGATTAGGGTAACATTTATCCCTATATATTATGTAATACTTGCATAAAGCAGTTATTCTGTATCTGAAATGCCTAAATGTTATCAGAAACAGAATAAGCAACTGAAATACTACAAGAAGAAGCTTCTATTTAGGCAAAAAAAGTGAAGTTCTGTCCTTTGTACTGTCCGTGGTATGTTTTGGCCTGCATAAATCTGACATTTGTTCCAAAAATATCTCAGTTTGGACACTTGAAAAGGTAGCAACCTTAACTTGGACCTCTGATGCAGACAACAAACCAGTACACAGACAAATAAATGCTGCTGCTGGATGTACAGGAGGGCTACAATATCAGATACAGCTGACAACTGCACAGACTGTTGCTGAATGAACAATCAGGTACAGCTGACAACTGCACAGACTGTTGCAGAAGGAACACAGTTCTGCCCCTACTTATGGCAGTCTTGTCATAAAACCTATTCTGTGTGCTGACATACTGGCAATGCAGTGCACAGTTGGGTTAAGAACCATGAAAGGCAGCTCAGTGTTGCACATCATACCCATCTGAACACACATGTCCATGCCAATCATGCACATATGTCTTACAAATACACCTGACATAATAGAATATATTATTAGAAATATGTCATATTATATATATTATGATAATATAGTATGATAATATATGATTATGATATATATAATAATGATATATTATTATTATTATTATTGCTATATAATATATATATTGTTAATATATTATATATAATATATATGTCACATTCCTAGCATGTTCCACATCCGGACACCTACCATCTTGGCCCACAACCCAGTCTGTGGCACAACAACTACATATATGTCAATATAACATAGGAATAACTGAGCCATGCAATGTCCAGCAAAACTGGTTGCTCCCACCGCAAGCACTGCCACCCACAGTAGCACGTTAAAGGCCTGCAAGGTGGAACACATTTCACAATTATGAATATGTGTTCTAAATGTCACCTACCACTCTCTGGATGGCACTATTATGTAACATATATACCAGAGGCACATGCTTCACCTGGACTGTTATAGGTACCCTCGACCAGGCCATGCTGTGACAGAACAGCTGGCACTGCTCCCTTACTGACAATAACAGCCTGCTATCCACCTATGAATTCACAATCCCTAGTCTGACCCCTGGCCAGAATGCAGCAGCTGCGGTCTGCTAGACATGCAGTAGTATGTCCATCTACCTGCAAACACCTAGAACAGACCATCCACAAGACAACAATACATCAAGGGTCGGGGGGGTGCTTATGTGAAAGGGACATGTGTCACAGTCTCCCCCTACAAACATACACAGCTGATAGAACAGCATCAACTGTAGCAGCATGCACATTCAAATAAAAAGGATGTATGACACTCACATTTGCCTGTACCCTTACTGACCCCAACACACATTGTTCAACAGTACACTGCTACAGAATCTGAAAATCTTTGAACAATGGCCAGACATAGCATGCAAAACTGTCAACATAACACATCAATTCAAACAGTGGACAGTATTTCTACCTACCCTCTGTAAAGCTGTAGCTTCAACACCTCGATAATGTCCTCCTCAGAGGCCAGGAAAAGGGGCAAGGCCTACATGAAGGCCTTAATTATAGCACTGTGTTGCCATGCCCTTGGCTAATGGAAAGGCAATCCAGCTGTTCTGGATGCAATTAGCAAGTGGGAGTCACAGACTGGTTCACAGACAATCACCTGTTCATGAGCATTACCTACAAAAGGCAAGCTGCTGCCTATGGTAAACAAGTCTGAACCTTTATTCATGAAGAAGACTGCAATTCTCTAGGATACTACAAATGGATTTCTTCACTCAAAGGAGTACAGCACTATACCAGGTATGTCATTGAATGAAGCATGTAATGGAATACAGATGGGGGGATGCAGTCATAGTAAATAAGAATTTAAACTGTAGGTTTCAACAACATTGGCTGGACTGATATGTTGCTGTTAGTCTGCTGTCCAGCAGCTATGACCATCCCTTATGTCTCTGTCTGCAGTGAAAAGGATCACAGCTCTAGCCCCTGAATCACCCCAGCAATGGTCAGCTCACATATGACTGCAAAGTTTATTTTCTGTTGTACAGTACTGATAGTAAGAACTGGTGGATATAGCCGGCATATGACATCATGTACTGTCAGTGAGCCCCTCTCAATTTGTGAATGCCATACAGGCTTAGTTCAAAGAGTGTACAGGTGTCCCTCACCATTAATGAGGTACTCTGGCTAGGTCACTGTGTACTCCACCCCTGCATCTGATTGCCTGACACCTACAGCTAGCATACCTCATGACCCCCTGCAGCAGGACAGCAGGTTGTAGGTACTAGTAGTGGGGGACACTGTCTCTGGCTCAGTGGCAGTGTATACATATTGAGCATACAATGTAAAGAAATGCATACAGTACAGGATAATCATGCACATTTACTGTTTTAACAAGGGTCTGCCATGTCACAGGCACATTCCCCAAACTCAGGGGACAACTATCACGTATTGTCCAACTGATGTCCAGAAATACATATTTGTCTGGCAGGGGGTCTACATCTATGAGGCACATGTACAAGTTCTGCAAACATCTGGGTTCTGCAGATGTCAGACAGCTATGAGGAGGACACCCTGTACCACATATGCACTGCTCTCAGTTATTGTGTAGCACAGATGCTGCTGGAATGTCCACTTGCACTTGTAGTACCACTCACCTATTTTTCGGATGTAGGCTGGATGACATTGTGCAGTAATGCTGACCATTGGGGAACCAGCAGTCAATGACAGTGATGGGTGTGGACACATAGCAACACAATCTGTCACACCACTCAGGCCATATCTACTAGTCATATCACATTACTAGGCTATGGGCCCTGAGTAGCCAAATGCCTAGGCCAGATGTTATCCCATGTGTATACAAGGCAGCACCCGATGTTCCCATCCAATAGGGACATAGGCTGTATCCCAAGGGTGTATGTGCAGTTAACCATCCAGTTATCCAGGCTACACCTCCAAAGGTGTAAATAGCTACAGTGCCTGATGTTGACAGGATGCCCATTCCACTGCAGGTTGATTGTCTGGGACACACATCTGAGCTGCCAGCAAGGCCACTTCATGTCACACAGCAATTTGAGTGTGTGTGTGTGTGTGTGTGTGTGTGTGTGTGTGTGTGTGTGTGTGTGCGTGTGTGTGTGTTTGTTAGAGTGGAGCATGACCTGTACTCGTGCAGCAGTCCCAGCAATGTGGAGTCCATGTGTGCCTTGCATGCCACACTGAGGTCATCCATGAGGATTATGTATGAAACTGGATACATGGTTGGCCTTATGGCCTATCGCTGTGTGGTACGTGTCTGATCTACTGGTATTCCCTGTTGGGGAACCTCTGTGATGTCCCCAGCTGCTGCATGTGCTGTGTGATGTGAATGACGAACAGGGAATTATTAATGGCCCTCATTGGGGGGATAAGGGGATGGTTTTACCCCATGCCCTGTGATGACATATCCTTATATATGACATGGACCATGTAGAATGTTTATCTTACAATGGAAGCAACATTGTGTTGACATGTTATGTTGCTAAAGACTTGTGTCCACAGCACACTCATGACTGACTGCATGTCTAGGATGTTGTTTATATTCTCATAATATGTGGGGATGTCAATCCCCCTATACGGGTTCACACTGCATGTCCTTGTATGCGTTCTGAGGCCATGTGTCTGGTAATGGTCATGTATCTGTATGAGACCCTCCTAGCCAGATCTCCACATCACTAGAGAATCTGGTGACGACACATAGCATGCAGTCATCCTCAGACATGGTCGGACATAGGCTAATGGCCGTTACATGCACCTCAGATGTGTACATCACACATAACAGAGGCCCAAACATGGAACAACAGGTTACACACCTACTTATGGGTGAACCACATGAGGTGAATTTCACTATGTGGAATAGGTGGCCCATGTCAATGCACTGGTGTGCTACCCCTATGGTAACATGGTAACATATGGTGTGATGCATACTTGGCAGTGTTATATCTATGATGGCCACGTGGGCTGTACTGTCACAGTTTGTCCAACTCAAGGCAGGCATTTTGCCGTGTCACCCTCCCATCCACGTCTTTGGTGACTGTGTCATCGAGGTCATCTGAGTGTAGCAGACATTAACCCTTGCTTGACAAAGCCTAAGTGTGCATAATGGAATGTGTCCAGATCACATATGTCCTTATTAATGGGGTTCACTTGAAACTGTGCTATGGCCTTGCAGAATAGCCTAGTTAGGCTGCTTGGTCTATCATGTGACAGAGTGGCGGATGCCCCACCTTAGTGTAAAGTGGTGACAGTGATCGTCCATCAAATGGATGGGACAAAGGCAGTACTCAGTCCTCCTTTCAAAACAGTTAATTATGGTGTTGCAAGGTTATGCTTGGGGTTAGGTAAGATGCATCCTGTGATGTTATAGGCTCCCATGGCAGATGTATAGCATGACTATCACATGGCAGTGGTGACCTGTTCCCCACATATAGGAGACAGAGGAGGTACTGTGCATATCCTGATATACTGATGTGGAATACAGGTGGTGAAGCCTACACCAACCCTGCTATACATCCAGTATGCTATACCAACAGCAGTGGTATAGCTGATGTCCTTGCACATCACAAGTGAGCAGCCACTATCTATGCTGTTGCAGACATATGTGCAGTGGGGGAGATGACTGTCTGTAGTGGATGTAGACAATGTAAGCACTGTGTTTGTTGTGTAGGTTTACAGGACTGATCCCATTCTCATGCACATGCTAAGGTGACATTGTTCCAGAATGGGCACTCAGACAACAGTATGTCATCCTGTTATGGACAGTATGTATTGCACATATCCACCAGACAGGTTTACATATTCTAGCAGAGGATGATGTAGGCCTGTCAGGTATACCTGACTACATGCATGTATACAAATGCACATATAGCATTTTTGTGTATGAGTGCATATTGGAGCCAGTCCTGAATGAGGGGTTGGGGCTGTGAGGCTGTGTAACATTGGAGGTGTATGTATAGCTGAGCCTAGCTGGTTGGGTCTTGTGGGAGATGGTGACTGCAAACATGACTGTATGATGGTTGCTTTGCCATGGAGGATGACACCATAAGGATGCTACAGTGGTAACCCATGTTGTGTGATGTCAACTGAAAGACACCTTCAACTCATGTGTGGGTAGCCCCTGGCTGCACCAAAATGTTTGTATATCCACTGTTGATCATTTGTGTGCTGGCATGGGAACATCTTACATTGTATGTTAGGTTTGTTCAACTGACCCAGGATCAGAGTACAGACCCGACTCCTAATCAGTTGTTGAGGTCTATATAGGCAGAACGGACATTGTGGTCACATGTGGTGGCTGGTGCCTAGCTTGGATTTGCATAGTTTCATGTTAGCAATGGTGGACTGCCCCTACAGTGTCCCCTGTGCATCTTACTGCCTGTACAGAGTGGAGGTGTGTATGTGTCTCATGTATTCAGAAACCCCATGTCCTATGTCATTACTGACTACACTTTGCCTTCTGCATGTATGATAAGATGGCTGACCATGTAAGGCTGGGATGTTCTCTGCAGCTTTGAACCATGGTTCTGCGTGAGTGCACAGATGTCTGCTGTTCCCAGGGTAGGGCTGCTTGCAATGAGGGCAAAGTCGTGCTTATACCTTAGCGTTTAGCAGCATGGTCTTCAATGTGTGCTGTACTGACACTTGTATGTTGGTAGTGATAATCTCAACAATGTTACTAATGCAGTTACTATGGGGCTGGTGGGAAACACTGAAAGATGTATGAAGACCAGTGAAGACAGATGGAGGCCTCACTTGCAGAGCAGAGTGGTCTGTGTACCATATCATCCCAGATTCCCAGGTACTGGAACCCCTGGAATATCACAGGATAAATGTGCACATGTTAAAGGCAGTCATTCCCTGGTTATATTGCGGCATCCATCTGGGTGACAGCAGAATGCTGCATAAGGCTAGAGACAGACCTGCCTGGGACACATAACCACTTTGCTCAATCATGTCTCACTGCATAAAGTCCATGGTCGTACATGTCAGGTCAGACACACCAGCATGTACAGTGACAGACCCATGACAGTACCTGATGGTGGGAGACAGCAGTGCGTATGCAATATGGCCAAGTCTGTCAACTGTCAGAAAGGTAACTGTGACCCTCCACATACTCAGCCAGGTCAGAGGCACACTAGTGTGTCTCCACTGGAGTCCCTATGTGTAACATGTTTGACATGGGCTCACACCTGCGTGGCTGTGGGACACAGGAGTGTGACCATGCATGGCATGTGCTGTGTATGGCTGTGGTGTTGTGTATGCTGAGAACCACTGTAGATGTTTGTGTGTGTTGTGTAGGTGTGGGTGTGTTGTGTAGGTGTTGGTGTTGTGTGAGGTGTACTGATTGTGTTGACAACCTGTTTGGGGACAGATAGGCAGCCTTGACAGGCAGAGAGCATAGATTGCAGGTTTTTACAGTCATTGCATCTCACACAGTGTGTTCGTTTGTGGTGCCTGCAGATGGCTGTCCATCCGTGTACATGTGGCAGGTGCTACTCAGTGCCAGGATTCCAATATCAACCACACTGGCTGGGGAAACTGTAGGACATTGTCCAGCCATAGAGTCCAGAATCTGAGGGACATTGGCCAGGGAGACCTGAGGGGTGGTTCTGCAGACCAGGTGATTACTACTACAGTAGGAGGATGCCACTACAGATGACCATGTAGACAGCCTGTGAATAAGCCATAATAGGTGCAACAGCTACATGCAGTTTAACACCTCACAGCATATACAGCAAGTAGCATGAAACAACAGGATCAGGGGGCAAAGCATGCTGTATTGCCAGTTTGTTGATGATACTCACAGACATACTGTGTTGATAGATGGTGGGGGTATGATGTGGGGGTTAGCTGAGGATAGTGCTGGCAAAAGTGGATGTGCAGGGTCTGTACATAATGATGAGCAATGTATGCAGTCCTGTGATGTCTTCCCCGGTTCATGTCATTCAGGTGAAATGTACAGAAGATGCAACCCAGCCTTCTCAGAAGCCGAGACCACTGCAATTATCAATGCACTGAGACTCCATCACTGGGTGCTGTTGTCAGGGAGCCACCATAATCAGCAATAATGTGCTGCCATGTGGGCAGACCTGGTAGCAACAGTGAATAATTTGGGCCACTGGGACAGGAGCTATGAACAGATCAAACACTGTGCTACCGATCTCATATACCATGCACAGCAAAGGGCTGCTGCTGTGGCCAGGAACTGTGCAGGCACAGGTGGAGGGCCTGCTACACAACCACCACTCTCAGCCACAGAGGAGTTCCTGCCAAACCTGGTGTCAGCCACCAGCTCACAGAAAAGCATCAGTTCATATGTTGTGGAGGTGGGTGGCATAGAGTCCACAGCCAAGAAGCATCCAGGTAAGCCTCCAGTGATCATCATGTTAATACTGTAACATTCATAGTGGCAGCCTCTGCATACCTGTATGCATATGTCAGGTCAATCTGTATCTGTGGTTGGGATTTTGTAATGCACACATGTGCACACATATTGTGAATGCCAGCAATATGGGTAGTATCACTGCTTGTACAGTACATGCTGATAAATGCACATATTATCCTGTACTATTGCCATATGTGTGTGCTGACAACACCTCTCCCCCACAACTCCATAGGTACTTCTGATGTGGCTGGGGAAAGTCAACTTGTAGCTGATGAGTGTGAACTATCATGTTATGAGTCACCTATACCCTAGGCATGTTAAGGGCTGTCAGTTTGCCCATGCACACAACTGTTAAGCGTAACCATATTGCAATACTTTCCATGTTCACTTGTGGTGGGGTTCACTGCAGTCCATCACATTGGTAATCACAGTAGCATATTTGCAGGAGCTGTAACATATTTCCAAATAGATTGTTATAGGTGTAGGCAGTATGCTATACAGGGGTGCATTACTATTATGTACATGGGTGCACTGTGTGTTAGGTGAGGGTCCATCACATACTCTGACTTCTCATGTATCTCACAAAGCTGCACTACATGTTGTTGAGGGCCTGTCCGGAGTGTGCCTGTTGTGGTCTGATTGTGTGTTGTGCATGGCACCAGTCAGAAGGTGTGGTCTGTATAATGCCTTTGTGGCACCTTGTGTGTGTGTGTGTGTGTGTGTGTGTGTGTGTGTGTGTGTGTGTGTGTGTGTGTGTGTATCATCAAACATTATAGTGCAGGAATTAATGTAGTCATATTGTCTTCCCCTCACAGGTCACCATGGTGGTTGAATTGTGTTCCACTCACAACCTGATGTCAGTGTCTCATTGGACAATGATGATGATGGTGGCCATTGTGGGACACAGGTGGGGTTGCTGGGGGCTGAATCTGTCCCACTGGTTGACATCCCATTTTCTCCCCCAATGTTCCCACACACAGTCAGTATGCCCATACATACCCAGTTCCCAGCAGCCACAGATATTGAGCAGTTGGAGGGTGATGGCATTGAACAGGGTAGTATGGTGACTATGACATCTGTTACTGTAGACACTAGCCATAGCCAGAGAGCTATGCACACAGGCAGATTGACAGGGGTGCTCAAAAGAGGACTGCTACCTATCCAGCTCCTGTCAGTGGTGTCACAGCACATGTCACCCGATGCATGTTTTGGTCCATCATGGAGGTGCAGGCACATTGTGAACGGTACACCAGACGGATGCTCAGGGTCATGCATGCAACACTGTCTGGCATGTATGACTCTCTCCATGGCATTGGTGATGCTTTACGTCATTTTTTGAGCTAGTGGACAGATGGTGCACTGAGACATTGTCAGTCCTTAACCATGCAATGTCTGTGCTTGAACATGTGGTGGGAGTAGAGCGTCAGACACATGGATGTAGGCCAGCAACAATATCAGCTGAGAGCCCATATGGCCATGCACACTCACACTCTTGTAGTAGCAGTACCGCAAGCAGTAATGAAGGGAAGGTGCTGTCCATACCACAACATGGCAGGCCATGGGCACATGGTCCTGGGTGGTCCCATGAGGGATACAGAGCCAGCAGAAACATTCACCATCAGGAAGTAGTACCACATCTAGCCTAAGGCAAGGTGGTGCCAGTGCCACTCCTGGCAGAACCAGTTCCCATGTTCGTGGCAGGAGACAGTGAACTGCACATTCTGGCATGTACATTCCACAGCTGTCCAACATAGCCTTGTGTAGAGCTAGCACATGGCTTGACTGTGTGCATGCACACACTCACGCATCACTGTCACATGCAGGTCACCAACAGATGCACACAGATCCTTTCCATGGCCCAGCTGACCAGCACTGTTTCAGGCTCACACACACACACACACACACACACACACACACACACACACACACACACACACACACACAATGCCAACTTTATGTCACAGCCTAGGCCTTTGGCAATCCCACACCATACCCTGTACATGTGATGATACTTGTGCCACATCCCTGTTATTCATACCATCGGTGCAGGGACCTGCTAATATGTGTCTGATGCACAGGGTGAATCTAGTACAGGTAATAGCATTTTGTAGTGTAGTAGTGTTATGCCCTGTAAGGTGCTGTCTGCTGCCAATTGTCATGCATATGCATCAAAGCGTATGTACCTTTGTGCCATGATGCTTTATTGCTGTTAGTACTGCTGACTGACTGTCGTCTCATGGACCTTATTCTATTTCTGTTCCAAATGACTGTGTGTGTAAGTTGTGGTGAACTGCTGCCATTACAGAAGCTCAAGATGGAGGGGTGACAACATGGACACCTTTTCATTGCCAAGGTATGTGTAGAACAGTGTGCGAGGGACAATGGGGGCAGGCAACCTAACTTTGCATGCATACCCCTTAACACAGCAAGCTAGTCCTGATACATGTCACCTGGGTGTTCCTTAGGATCACAGGTTCATAGTTACAGAGAAGGTCACTAGAGTACTGGACCTTGGTCCCTTACTTCACCCCTAGCACAATCATTGATCAGCACCTGTTGGCCATGGCATTGACACAGGTTGGACCCCTGGGACAGATGTTTGTTTTTTTGTTTTTTTTCCATCCACACAACCTTGAAGCAGTTGATGAGGGTCTGCATGGTACTGGATTTGGCATGCTTGTGGAGTGCATTCAAGAGACAGGGCAGCCTGTGGTTGACAAACCTGTCTCTCCAACAGCTTTTTGTGCTCGTCATATCTGCTTCAGGCCTGTCTTGCCTTTAATGCACACAGAGTTATACTGTCATATATGGGGCAGCTGTTGAAGGGCTGATCACAATGTTGCCATCTAGGCATACCACAGACACCTGTGGAAAACCTGACTGATAATCACTGGGGCAGTACTAATTAGAGGCTGTCTGCATGGAACAGGTGTTGAGGGACATGGATGACCGTTGTGGGTGTCAACATAGCCTTTAAAGTTTCTGCAGATGTCTGCATAGGTGCATAGCAGACTGGCCATGCTGCTAATGTATTGTTGTACTGACTGAGGACTATTCAGAGGTAATGTCCACCTTTTGTCTAGATGCAGTCCCTTTACCTATGCGTTGAACCACATACAAGCCTTTTCTGACACTGCCACTATTTGTTGCCTGAATATGAATACAACATTGTTAGCATGCTTAGAACCTAGATCTGTCATTGCAGGGTGTGTGTTTATTGGGTTGCTGCTGATGTGGGAAATAGTGAGACCATGTCCTTGCCTTATGGTATGCTGACACTGTTGTCTGCATTCAGCTTGAGGCCAGGATCTTGGCACGATTCTATATGCACTGTATGGCCCATTGCAGTATGCTAACAACAGTTTGTGGCTCAATGACAGACTGCACACTACTTACAGTTGATACAGCCTTAGGTAGTACCTACATATGTGTGTGGTGGCAGTTTGCATTCATGCCTATCTACATGTGAGTCATTGGGGGCAGCAGGTAGTTACAGGGCCTTTACATGTCTACATATTGCATGCCCATAGGTCACACAGATTGTGGTTGCCATCTTATCAAAAGTGGACTGTGGGACACTTCTTGTAACAACGTGACAGTTGGCATGACATACCATATCCACGGCAAGTGCAAAACATAGGATGTCCTTTGGTTTGCTAATATTACAGTTTCTTTGTGTGACATTACCGTAGCTTACACTATTTGTCATGACATTAAGGTGCTTCTGATGCCCAATAACTGCTCTATGCAATTAGTAGACAACTTTATGAAATGTTTGTTGTCCTACACTCTGGGGACCACTGTATTGTTTGAATTGTTGTCACAGGTCACACCTTGCCAAATATGGACTGCAACCTGCAGGGTGGTACAGATGATGACCATACCTATCACCTCTACATATTTCTGCAAAATGTCCTGATGTTTGCCACATATTTTATTTCTGTTTGTCATACCATTGTGGTTTTCTGGCAAACTGGTGGAAAAATCATGAAAGACTAACATTACAGATTATTCTTCTTCTTTTGTTGGCTGTTCCCATTAGGGATTGCCATAGCGGATCATTTGTTTCCATTTCTTCCTGTCCTCTGCATCTTGCTCTGTCACACCAACCACCTGCATGTCCTCTTTTACCATATCCATAAACCTTATCTTAGGCCTTCCTCTTACTTGTAAGCTCTATCCTTAGCATCCTTCTCCCAATATACTCAGAATCCCTCCTCATCACATGTCCAATCAACACAATCTTGCCTCTCTGGCTTTGTGTCCAAACCGTCCAACCTGAGCTGACCCTCTAATATACTGATTCCTAATCCTGTCAATCCTTGTAACACTCAATGCAAATCTTAGCATCTTTAACTCTACTACCTCCAGCTCTGACTCCTGCCTTTTTCTCAGTGGCACTGTCTCCAAACCATATAACATAGCTGGTCTCACTACCCTATTGTAGGCCTTACCTTTCACTCTTAATGAGTCTTACTTTTATTCTTACTAACATTAGAGATTAATGATGGATATTGTCATGTCATAATTCATACCCTTTATAAAATGCATTCAAATGCACAACCTGTTCTGGTCTCTACTTTCCATGCATGTCACAGGAATATATGAAGGTTGTGCTCAGTGTTTGGCCTTTACCCCACTTTTCTGTATGACTTTAACCAGATGCCTTTCTGTGAGGGGTTGAGAGGTATGCTGGTGGCCAAAACACAGTTAGACTGCCTGAAGGGGATACACACACACACACACACACACACACACACACACACACACACACACACACACACACACACACACACACACACACACTCATGCCGTGCCCTTGTTGACAGTAGAACCTCTGTCTGCCTAGTTTTACATACAACAGTGCTATATACATAACATAAGCACCACACAGCTACTATAGTTTTGCAGTGTCTGCCACTACTATTCAGGTGGGTGACATTTGCAGCTGCTGTTAGTATTGCCAATGGGGAGGTTAACAGGCCCTTAACATGGTAGAGCCATCTCAAACACACACACACTGCTGCATGGGAACATGCATTAAAAGCCACATGCACACAGAGTTGTCACTTTTAGAACACCTACCTATCTTGTTATGTACAATACAGACCAACATGACTATTGAATGTGCCACAGTGCCTTTGTGTTAGAAAATGTGTAACTGTGCTTCTAAGGTGGATTACATCTGTAGGGGCCCTGAGCAGGCTGGCAATGGGGGAGTTAACATGGTGGAACAGGCACACAAAATGGTATAACCATCGTATACACACAGGCAAGAGAGCCACAGGGGATATGCAAACAGAAACACATACACTCACACAGTTGGCAATAATCAGATTAAAACACAAACCTATCTACTTCTATGTAGTATAGTGCTACACACATATCACATGCGAACTGAAAAATAACCGGCAGTAAGAAGGTCCTCACAGCAAACATGAAACACCAAAGTTTCACCACAATTAAAAACTTTTATTTATTGTAAAAAATATTAAAAATAAAATATGTAAGCGCATTTGTTTAACCAGTGTAAACTTCATCAGACAATAATGTGGTGCTAAACAAGCACTTAAATAATGCAAAACTTCTTTTCATTGGATGAAAACACAAATGAAATGAAACCCTCAGTAGTCATGATGAACACTAAGTATAGAAAACATAAAAAAATATGAAATAATACTAACACTTCAAAGTGAAACATCAACATTAAACATTCATTGTTTTTACTATGTATCACTGAAAAACTATCCTAAATGTCAAGGAACATAAGTTCTATGTTTTATATCATTCTTCTTCCACTATTTTGATTCTTTCAAGAGCTTTTAATTTTAACATTTCATTAATACCTGGCCACCTGTCAGCCTGTAGGGAAATCTGCCATTTTAGTTCTTTTAATTCTAAATACCCCCCCCCCCCATGGTCATTTGTCATTTATATCTGCATGATCTATAGCCATGAACTTGAAATTATGCTCAACATTATCATACATATGTCTACCCAAGGCATTATTCAAATTGTTCTTTTTGATGATATATTCATGTTAGTAAATTTTGTGGCTAAATTTCCTTTTGATTTTACCTATGTAAAATACAGAACATAGGTCACAAATAGACACATATACTACTGCCTTTGAAAAACAATTGTACTTCCCCTTAATAGAATATTCAAAATTGTTTACAATGAATGTGTCTCCTGTTTTAATTTTATGACACCAGTATACAAATGGCCATGCACACTAGAACTATGCCTACTCCCAAGAAGGTCCTTTAAGTTCTTACCTTACCTGTATGTTATTGTAGGTTTATCACTGAAAAGAGTTTCAATGTCAACATCCTCCCAGTTTTTCTGAAAAATCCACTTCAAGCTGTGGGAATCAGAACTATTTTGGAACCTGGAAGTGTGTCATCCCAGAGGACACTGTGAAAGTATGTACAACTGTTGTCTCTTGGGCTCCTACCATTGTAACTCCTGCTTGTTAACGTGGTAAGCTATCTCCCTGCCAGGACTGCTAGCAGCCTAAATACCTTCATTTGATCTCTGCCCTTGCTTCTCCATAGTCCATCCTATCTAGTCCTAAGACCTCCCTAGTTGCTCAAGTGCACTTCTACATTTGGCCACTACTATACTTACTTTTGTTTCCTTTTCTTCACTCATTTCTAGCTTTTCTCTTCTATTAATTGCTACCCACACTTTCTTTCCATACTCTTGCCCACTTCTCCTAATTAATTATAAAAACCATACTCACCAGCTTTGACCCACTCTCCTGTATCCTAAGCTCTACTGATTGACTCTCGATCCTCTCCTCGTGGTTTCTTCCCGCTCCGTTCGCCCTTCGGGCTCACTCTGCTCCCCTACCCTACCCCCAAATCCCACCCACCCCCAGTACCTCTACCTATATCCCTCCAGTTTCCACACCCACTTCCTCCCTACAACCAATCAATCCTCTACACCATAGACACACCCCAACAGCCTGTTATCCAATTTGTAACCACTCCCTCAGGTAACACACACCTTCTTCTCACTCTAAACACTCCTCCACTCAACTACCTCTTCCTCCTGCTCCACTCCTACTACTCCCTATCCTCCACACATACTACTCCACACCTACTACTACTAAGCCCCACACTTACTACTCCCTATCCTACCCATCCTTACAAAGCCTTATATCCATCCCCCTGCACAATTATCCTACATCATATATAAGACACCTATAACAAGCAACACAAAGCAGCCTTATCAACATGCCTTTAACTCCTTCATCCTCTTCTATCCTTCTTTTACTTTCTCTTAAACTATCATACCTTTTTTACCTCACCCAACCCCATACCTCATACCATACACAATGTTTTCATACAACTAACCATTTGAACTCCCCTCTCTCACAGTTGCACACCCCTATCTCTCCCCATCTTTACCCAATAACTCAGCTCCTCACCTTCTCATTCAAAGTTTTCTCCTCTCAGAAAAACTCTCTCCCCATAGCAACCAAACACCCCATAATCATTACAACTGACCCAAATCATTGTTTTACTCTACTCAATCATCTTTTGAACCCACTCTTTCACCTCATTTCCAGTCTTATATCTGGTGATATACATCCTAACCCTGGCCACTCCTCCTTTTCCTCCTCACACAAGCCTATATACCTTACCTCTCTAAACTCCCAAAGCATAATGAACAAAGTTCCAACCCTCCATGCATGGCTCATGCATAATAAACCTGACATACTATCTATTTCTGAAACATGGTTAAAGCCCTCTATAAAAGATTCTGAAATTACTCCACCCAGCTATTCTATCATTAGAAAAGACAGGACCAAAAGGAAAGGTGGTGGTGTAGCCCTCCTTTATTCCTCTTCCTTGCTAGTTACCCCTTATGATAAACCCACTCCTACATTTAACAACGCAGAAGTACTCCTCACTCTCCTACAAGTTAATACGCACAAACACATATGCCTTGCATCTATCTACATCCCCACAGGGGACAATATTTCCACACTTGAAAACATCCTCTCTTGGCTCTCTAACAATATTAGCAATGAAACCATACTCTTAGGAGATGTAAATATTAACTGGGCCTCCATCCAGTCTCCTACAAACCCTCTCAACATCAATCTATATAACTTTACCCAACTAATCAACACCATAACACACCCATCAAAGACCCTCCTGTGGCACTATCCTCGACTGGATTCTAGTATCACACCCACACTATTTTTCAGATAGCGGTACTCTTCCTGACCCTCTTAGTGATCATCTGCCCACTTTTACTCTCCGACTCCCCTGTATCTCATACCGTTCCCACAACTACATTACTACCCGAAATGACAAAGCTTCAACGCATCAATCTTTATAGATTCCTTGAAAGCAATTAATTGGAACAATCTAAAGACACTTCCATTAGAAGAAGCAGTTGCTCACTTTAACTCCACTTTCTTAAGAATACTTGATTCCCATGCCCCTCTAAGAAAAAAAAGAATCAAAACAAAGTCAGCCCCCTGGCTAACCAAAACCACACTATCATCTATGCGCCTTAGAGACAAAGCCTGGAGACTCTATCTGAGAACTAAGATCCCAGAACATCATATTACATTCAAAACCCTTCGAAATAAAGTAAAAAAGCTAATAACCTCAGATAGACAAAAATACTTCTTCACACTCCAAAATAATAATAAAACCAACCCTCAAAAGTTTTGGAAGGGGATATCCACCCTCCTTAACCCCAGCAAACCACACACCCCAACCCCAGACCCTAACAGTCCCGACTTAGATTTAGCTTCACAATTTAACTTCTTTTTCATCGACTCCATTAGCAAACTCACCTCCTCCTTCACACACCCCACCTCACTCTCTACTACACCCCCTCCCTCTCCCACACATAACCCTAACCCCAAATCCACCTCACACAGCCTATCTTCCACCATATCCACTACTCCTACTGCCTTATCATTCTCACCCCCCTCAAACACACTCTCTCCACATTCCTCTCTATTCTCACTAAAACCTACTCCCACTTCCACTATAAAGAAACTTCTTCAGAAACTGAAGCCTTGCACTAATGCCCTGACACCATTCCTCCTACTTCCTAAGCATAGCTGCTGATGCTATTGCTTATCCCATCAGCATTCTAATCAACGCTCTATTCATGAATGCACTGTGCCCCAACTGTGGAAGCAAGCATTCATCATCCCTCTACACAAAGGAGGCAACAATTGTAGCATCAACAACTTCCGTCCTATTGCTATCCTGTCCCCTATTTCCAAACTTCTGGAAAAGTGTGTCCACCTTCAACTCCTCCCTCATCTCTTAGACAACAACCTTATAACTCCTACACAACATGGATTCAGACCAAACCACAGCACTATGACAGCCCTCTTATCCTTCCTGGAGACTGTTAACACTGCACGTGATTCCGGCCACATTGTCTCTACCCTACTACTTGACCTCTCCAAGGCCTTCGACACTATCTCACACAATCTGCTCTTAACCAAATTGTCACAACTTAACCTCTCTTCTTCTTCCATAAATTGGTTCTCTAGCTATCTATCTAATAGAAGCCAAGCTGTAATATGGAAAAAGGCCACTTCCCCTTTCCTTAGTACCCCCACTGGCGTTCCCCAAGGATCTATTCTTGGCCCCCTCCTCTTTAATATATTTATAAACGATTTCCACAAATCAATTCCTTTTGCAAACATCATCCAATATGCAGATGATTCTACCATTATCTGCTCTGCCACCTCCACCTCTCAGCCCCAAACACTTACCCAGGAAGCTTTTTCAATTACCGAACAGTGGATGAGAATAAATCACTTGGTACTCAATGCCTCCAAGACAAAACTTATGGTATTTACCCCCTCCAAAGCCACATCCTTCAATAGAAACTCTTTCTTAATTACCAGCCAAAATAACTTACCCCTTGAACTAGTGACTGAAACTAAGCTACTAGGTGTACTAATTGACAATAGGCTAAGCTACAACTCTCATCTACAACTAAATATTAAAAAAACTCATCAAAAACTAGGTATGCTCTACTGTCAGAATCAGTACCTTACAAGCTCTTCCAAAATCACACTCGCTTCCTCTTTTCTCATCCCCTCCCTTCTCTATGGGGCCCCACTACTGACCAATCTTCAGTCCTCTCAAAAAAAACAGCTCTCCTCCTGCTATAATAAAATTGCCAAATTCGCAAATGGACACAGGTCCTCCACCCACCACTGTTCCTCTCTCCAAACCCTAAACTGGCTCGAACTACCTAATCATCTCACTTATATACAGCTGACGTTCGCTCAAAAGCTCATTCTTAGTCCTTCTCTTTGTCCCTCCCTGTCTTCTGCCTTCAAAATGCACCAGCCAAACAGAGTATTAAGGTCCAACAATCAAAACCTATTAGAAGTCCATAAACCATCTCATCCCCCAGGTAAACACTTATTATCCTTCAACCTTGCCCGCCTCTGGAACTCTCTCCCACCATCTATTTGTACCACCTCTAACACGCTTTCAAAAACTCTCCATACATACCTGAGGTCCCAATGGGATTGCTCCTGCTCCCTCCCCTCATAAATTTATTATATCTCATTATCTTATACACTTTGATACATATCTCTAGCTAACAACCTTATCTTTCCTTGGCATATCTACTATGTAAGGTTATTTGATGTCTGCCTGAATAACTCCTATAGATGTATATCACATTACTCTCTCTATTTTTCTTACCTCACATTTATCACACTGTATTGATTTAAATGCTTTTGAATTGTGAGCTTAAATGTTTTATGTTTTACTCTGTACAATCTTTTGTAATTTTGCAATTTTTGTAATTTTTGAATGTACTTGATTTTGTCTGTATTGGAGCTTTTCTCCCCAGGACTCCATTGAAAACGGGTTCTTTTGGCCCAATGGACTATCCTGGTAAATCAACTGCAAATAAATAAATAAATAAAATAAATAAATAAATAGTCAAAGATTTCAAAAAAGTAGCACTATCTTTCCTGTGGATGTTTTGATCTTGCTGAATATTCAGTGTCATATCTGACACCATAACATCAAGATTCAGAAAGACACTATCAAAAATAATGTTGTTAATAATAGGTCTAAAATGACCTGTTTCAGTCTTTTCAGTGACTTCTTTTATTAATGCATTAAGTAAATCCATTGGGTATGCTCAAGGTGGTGCACTCTACTTTAAAATCCTCATCCCTGGACACCAAACGAGCAACTCTTACCAGTTGTCCTTTGACAACTGATCTTTTTTGATGCTCAGGGTGTGAGTTGCAGTGCAAAAAAGAGTTTTAATATTTTTTTTTCTATAAATTTTGGTGGCATACCTCCAATTTATTTCATCCTTAAAGAGGTGGACATCTAAATAGTCTATGTAGTTTGAGTTAACGACCCAAGTAAAGTGTAAGAACATATTTGTGGTGTTAATATATTCTACGAATTGCTCTAACATTATTGGAGGACATTTCCATATCAGACTAATATAATCTTGGAACCTATAATACATTTTTATATGGGAGCAGTAAACTGACTGAAATACAAATTGCCTCTCCCAATATGCCATGACTGTGTTAGCAAATGCCCCTCCACAAGCTGACCCCATGGCAACGCCAGTCATTTGCAAAGAGTACTTGTTGTTAAAAGAGAAAAAATTGTTGGCTCTGCGCCATGGAGATTATATGCCAGGGACATAACTCATAACCTCTTACAGTGATTAATTTTGAGAATGCCTTCAGGAATGGTGGGATAAACCACACAAAATAGGGACACTTCTCACATATTGTTCTTACAAACCTAGACAAGTGATAGGGTAACAGGTTTTGCATCAGCATGAAGTTTCAGAAGGGTGTGAAATCTGAAGCTGACATGTCTGTCACTATTTGTGGCATCATCTCACATAGATTTGCCAGTGATTTGACTGAAAACCCCATTGTTATGAGACATGGACCACATATATGTTGCAGACATCTGGAAATTCTGCATACATCTGTACAGATGAGTGGTATGGTCTGTGGAGTTTTAAATGGTGCACCTAAATTGGATGTCATCAAAAGGCCTTTTAAAGTAATGCCATGGGGAGAGGACAACAGGCCTTAAAATGGTATAATCAACACACACGACAGCCACAGGGGATATGCTTCTTATTCAAACACATATACAGTTGGCTGTATTGAGATTCAACCCCCTACCTACCTAGTTGTATGTACTATAGTGCTATCTACTTATCTCATGTGCCACAGAGTTTATATGCCTAGAAAGTGTCCACAGTAGAGCTAAGGCGGATGACATGAACAGGCCCTGTAAAGTAATGCAATTGGGGGGGGGTCACCAGGGTGGAACAGGCCTCAACATTGTATAACTAAAACACACACACACACACAATATCACTGTTGCCAGTACTGAGATGAGAACTGCTTCCTATCTAGTTGTCTGTACTATAATGCTATGTCCTTAGCATGTGCACCATGGAGATTATATACCTGTGGACTGTCCAATGGTGCATCTAAGGTGAATGATATCAGCAGACCTTGTAAAGTAGGGCAATGGGGGTTTACTTGGTGGAAAAGGCTTCAAAATGCTTTCACCTACAAACATAGTCTTGACAGTCCTGAGATTAGGACCCCTATATATCTAGTTGTATATACATTAGTACTATGTACTTATCGCCTGCACCATGGAGCTTATACAGGGTGTCCAAAGGTGCTTCTAAGGTGAATGACATCAACAGGCCTTGTAAAGCAGGGTTAATGGAAGGTTTACTGGATAGAAAAGGCCTCAAAATGTTTTAACCTAGAAGCACACACACACACACACACACACACACACACACACACACACACACACACACACACACACACACACACACACACACACACACTTGCTAGTGCTGAGATTACAACCCACAGCTATCTAGTTATAGGTACTGCAGTGTGACGTACTTCTCGCATGCGCCATGGAGCTTATACAGCTGAAGTTTTCCAAAAGGTGCTTCTAAGGTGAATGACATCAGCAGCCATTGTAAAGTAGACAATGGGAGGATTACTGGGTTGAAAAGGTCTCAAAATGTTTTAACCTAGAAACACACACAATTGCCATCACCGAGATTAGAACATCTACCTATCTAGTTCTATGTATTATAGTGCTATGCACTTATTGCATGTGCCACAGAGCTTATACAGCTGATTAGTGTCCAAAGGTACTTCTAAGGTGAATGACATCATCAGGCCTTGTAAAGTAGGGAAATTGGGGGTTTACTGGATGGAAAAGGCCTCAAAATGCTTTAACCTACAAACACACACACACACACACACACACACACACACACACACACACACACACACACACACACACAAGGCAGGTGATGTGAGATTACAACCCCTACCTCACTACTATTACACAATGGAGCTCACCTTAGTACTGGCATTTGCCACTGGTTACAATTGTTGTATAAATGTCTGCAGCAGGACATCACTCTATGCCTTTCAGGGTCCGTCTCTCTCTCTCTTTCTCTCTCTTTATGCCTTTCTCTCTCTCTGTCTCTCTCTATCTGTCTCTGTCTGTCTTTCTCTCCCCTGTCTCTGCCTGTCTATAATTGATATATTTGTATATGTTACATAGATATCTATATCTATATATATATATATATATATATATATTTATATGTCTATCACACTCAAAAGATGCAGATATATCACATGTGCCACCTACAGATAGATGAGGATAATCTAATCTTGTCTGATGGGGGTGGGGAGAGACAGTTAAGGTGTACATAACTGTCTGTATGCAAACACATATATGGACAACACAGTTGTACAGTCAGATGTGGGTTTAGACATGAGATGTAATTATCTAAGTATAGGAGCATTATGACCGTCAATAGTAAGAGTCAGGCTCCATTCCAGAGCTAGCTGTACTCCAGTGCAGGATTTTGTATGCTACAGCCAATTGGCTGATGAACCTGTGTAAACAGTCCAGCATCTCAGTGATATACTGGCTGGGGATTTCCTGGCTGTGTGCTATCCTTATTAACTGAGTCATATCCTGTTGTGGGTACAGTGTGCACTGGACTGAGCAGAGTGTTTTCATAATATGTGTGGTATATTCTACATAGCAGTGTGATTTCCTGGTATGTTAGTGGCAGATCAGTATAGAGTACTGTAATGTTACTGACACCATACACTGCAGCGAATCTATGTTACTGCACAAGTTTGTTGGGCCAGTGGTGCTCCTTCCCCTTATATGTGTCACTTTGTCATTCTGTCATCCAGTCACAGGCTTTTTCCATAGTTGCTGCTGTTATGTTTTTGTAGTTATGGTGTGAGTGGGGTAGAAGTCATAACATCACACACAGAGTTATGGACTTCAAACCTTTGACTTTACTTGTTTAGCAGGTTGCCCATCATTGCACCCCTACATCTGCTGTGGTCCTCAGACAATTTGAGATGCAATGTTATTATAAGGCTACATGTTGGCCATAGTTGTCAAACTCTTATAGACTGACATCTGGACAAGCCCATATATAAGTCTGACACAGGCCCAGACATGGGAACAAGGTGTTAATATTGCTCTTCCAGATGTAGACAGTTGGTAGAATGGTTTTATATTAGCTTGCATTTTCTTATGGGTATGACATCTGCTTCTCAGCTGTGTGTCATTGATGTTTTCACATCAACCTTTATTGTTTTGCAAATAGTTTGCCAGACAAATGCAAAGTTATGACAAGCAAAACAGTTATATGAGGCATACATGTGGACATTCTGTGACACCCTGTCCTCCAGGGGTATGGATGGTGCCCACTAACTTGTTGTCAGTACTGACACAGTAACACGGCAGCCACTTATAACCTGGCACTACACTGACTCATCACAACCTGCTGTTCTACTAGGCACTGTGTAGGTTACTCTAAGCTGTGTACAATCCAAATGAGTGGCCCCCTATCCCTCCATTGTCCAGATTTCCTGCAGTAACAAATATTGACTTTTGGACAGTGTATACAACTCCTACCATAGGTGTAGCTGGCATGCAAAAGAGGTGGCACAGCCACTCTCACACTATAGACCCTGTTAACCACCATACGGTACTTAGACCACTAACCCACAACAGCCAACAGTAAGTGCTGTCTACTTCCTGACAGTATTAACCATGCACATACATATCACACTGACCCCTGCATATTGTGGAGATGGAACAGGTTAGTGAGTTAATAGGATAGCTGTGGGAATGTGTGGTCTGCTGCTATTACCCTACAAACATAAATGTCACTGCATTTCTATGGGAACATGGGTGTGTTGGGGAAGGGGCATAACTCTCAACTGGACACATTTCCACAGACTGTCCAGATGTTTGCCTCGTATTGTGGGTCCATTTATCATAGTATTGTGGTTGTCTTTAAAAATACTGGCATATCATTAAAGACTGAAGTTAGAAAGTAATGACAGACATTTGAGTTTCAGACTTCTTACCCTTCAGAGACTTAATGAAACTGGAAGACCTGTTCTAATATCACTGTCTAAGTTTGTAAGAGCAATATTTCATAACTGTCCCTATTTGTGGGCCTTTAACACACCTTTCTTTATGGCTTTGTACAGATGACTTGCTGTGAGAGGCTGAGAGGTGTGTATGGAACTCTAACATTGACATCCATGAATGTGACCTATGACCCCTCAGTTTCTTAGTCCCCCCACATATACTGCAGTGAGTTTTGGCACCTTGGAAACTACTGCATATTCTGGGGCAGCCAGTATTTGGCGGGCATTTCCTGTTGTCTCATATATCTGTCAGTTGTCTGCTGCTATCCCAGTAGCCCACTCCATTCCCCTTGCATACATGCAGTAATACCATAGAGATGCTACCACAGTCTACTACTCCATTCATTTGTTGTTAAGAAGAGTGACTTACCTTGTGCCTGCAGCAGTTGTAAGGACAGTGCTTCAGGGCTGACTCTGCTGGATACATGCAGTACACAGCCTATACATGGTAAGGTACAGGTAGTGTGATGTTTGTGGCATCCATTTTACTGTGTATGCAAGTCGGAGTGAGGTGTCAGTCCCTGGGTCCCTAGGGTGTCAGTGTATCGGCTGTGCACTGCCTCTTTGCCAAGGCCAGAGCATACTGGGCATGCCTAGATCTGCCTACAGGGACACACTCAGGAGGTTCCTCCTCCAAGTCCTCCTGTGCCTGTGGGGACTTTGGCAATGGTGGGGGCTGTGTGTCCCTTGCCTGTGATGTTCCTGATGCAGCTGTTTCCACAGGATGTTGTGTAGCATGGCAGATACTGTGAACATGTGTGTACATGTGGCTGGAGAGTACTGCAGGGCTCCACCAGATATGTCAAGGCAGCGGGACTGTGACTTGAGCAACCCAAACACATGCTCTACGGTATTCCTAGTTTGTGTGTGTGCCTCATTATGGCAGTCTTCAGTGGGTGTGTATGCATTTCTGATGGGTGTCATCATCCACGGCTCTAGTGCAAAGCGAGCATCCCCCACTAGATGGCCGTACAGGATGCCCCCCTGGCAAATGCTTGGTACAGCTGTGATGCATGCCAGATGTGGGATTCATGATAACTGCCAAGGCTGCCAGCACACACATTGATGATAATTCCCTGGGCATTGCACATGACCTGGCAGTTGGAGTGATACCCCTTGCAGTTGACAAAGACTCTATCCTCCTCACTAGGCGGTGCTTTGATGTGCACATGAGTGCAGTCTATGACACCCAGTACCTCTGGGTAGTGTGCTACACAGAGGAAGATACACATATTGGTGGTCCTATCCTCACGGGTGTTAGGGAAATAAATGTGCTCACTGGAATGTGTTAGCATGACATCCAGGAACTGGTGGAGTACCCTAGATGAGGATGCCTGTGAGACCCCCATGATATCCCCAGTAGGTCTTTGGAAAGTACCTGTAGCTAGTATTCTTAAGGCTACACATACCTTTGTTTCTACTGGGATGGGTTCCCCTCTGTTGCCTCTGGGTCTGAAGTGAGGGTGGCAGAGATCAATGAGTTCCTGTAGTATGTCCCTGTCCACCCTGTAGTGCTCTACTATCTCCAGCTCATGTAGCCCCTGAAAGGTTAACCTGGGTCTGAACACTCTTCTCCTCCTCATTCTGGGCTGGTTGTCAGCATCATCATCATCACTGGCCTCAGCCTATAGCACATAGAGTTGTAGCAAAGCAGCAGCAGCCTCTATCATTTTGTCAATTAAAATTCCCAAGTATGTACTCCAATGGTGCAGAGCATGTGGGAAAAATCAGATTGAAGGGTGTCTGCATACTTTATACTGATGTGCTGCAGATGCAGCCTATGTGATTGGCTGACTATGATACATTCTGCCTGCCAGCTATATTATTGAGGAGTTTGAATGGGCCAGTGTGAGTGGTAGAAGTCTTATTGGTCATTTATAGTTGATTGGCTTTTCTAAGCTATTTCCTTTTATTTATTTTTTTTTTCAGTTTCCTCCACTTCTAAGTAGTGTACCATGCTATGCAAACCTGCAGCTCCAGTGTAAACATTGCTCAGCAGATATGACCCTCCCCTTTACATGAGCATGTTTAGCTTTTCTTTAACCTGCTAAAGTACATGCAGCAGGACTCAGTATAGCTGAGCAATCCAGGCATGCACCCTCTGCTTAGCTGTGCTTAGCTGAGTGTAAACAGGCACCGGTAAGCTCCAATGTCCTTATCCATACTGTGACACACCTCATTTTTATGTCAGCTGTCTCTTCTACCTACACTATCATGGTTCTAGCCCTTAAACAGTTAGTACCTGTGGACACAGTGGCCCATTTTGCTAGTCAGTAAACTTACCTCATTTACATACACCTAATTGCATATACCCTAAATACTGTGCTACACCAGAGCCTATGCCCTTAGCAACCACTATAACCTGCCATTGTATGACTCTGCATGCTGGCCAGTATAATGGGAAAATTCAATATAGCTTTAAATGTCATAATTTATAATTAAATTGTTTTTTTGCAAACTAGTATGTTTGTGAGTCGCTGAGTACCACTTAAACATGGCATATGTGATAAAAAAGTTTAATTTTTCATTAACCGCATCACTTTTAAATGTCAGTGGCCATACCTTTGGCCATTTGCATGCCTACTGCACCTAATACAAGCTTTTATTTGGCCTGTCACAGCCCCTGTTTTATTTTTACATTCTGGCACATGGTTACTAACCACAGACATTTTTCCTGCAGACACGCCACCTACATGGATGCTTTTCTGCTTCCTGGATCAGAAAACCACCTCTCCTGCATGGTTTTAACCAGAAGATTAGGTGATTTGCATTCCACAGACACCTCTGTGTCCGAACAGTGTCAGGATGCTAGTGCACGCCTGGAGCCTTGTTTCCTGGATTGCTCAGTGGCCATGTTCCGTGTTAGAGCCTTACCACTATTCCTGCATGGAATTTGGCTCCGTGTAAGGTTTATTGAATTACCCCCATGTCTCTTTAGCTTTCTGTCTAATGTAGAAAACTACTATTTAGGGTGCACCGTATTCTGTAAATTATTTAACAAATTAAGCCTGACCTGTTATACCTTGAGTATATTAAATAACTATTATTACTTATTCTTTAGATAATTTATCTTAATAATCCTGTTACAAATAATTCTGTCACTTTATTCATAAAACTGACTGAATAATAAGAAGTGTGATGTAATTCCATGTTGTAAATTGTCTAGTAATGCTGTTAGAATGTATAACTGAGTATGAATGTTATATTCTGAAATCTGACTGAAATGTACTATACTGATTTCATAACTGAGTATGAATGTCACATTTTGAAACTTGACTGAAATCAACATTAAAGTGATGCATATTTATACTGAACATTTAAAATAGTTGCATATAAATGTTCTATTCTGGAAACTAATTAAACTAATACTAAAAGAATACCTTTTAGTCATGAACACAGATAAAACCATAAACTGAAATCTGGTAAATGTTATATTCTGGAAACTAAACTATTAGTAAAAGAATGCCTTTTTTCTGTCAGTATTGTCTGAAATGAGATACAAAACATAAACTGAAATCTAGTGCTGTTATACAATTGTCTGAAAACACAAAAAACATTTGCATACTTGCTTTAACTCTAATCTGCATATATGTGCATGTGTTGCATACACATTTTAACTTCAAAGAACATGTTTGTTTAGATAACTGAAACACATTTAAACAAACATTAAAGCTGGTTTTGGCTGTCTTGTCTTACTGTAGATACTTGAATTGTGCACCACAGCTCTTGCCAAGTTTAAGCCTTAGTCTGAATTGTCCCAGTCACTGATGAGGTATTGGAAAGGCCGCCCTATAATCTTAGTGTCCTCTGAGTATCTTATACTCTTATGCCTTTCAAACTTCTTTTCCCATCTGCTGTACAAGGCTGGGTGGCTGATGCAACATTTTTCTAGACTGTATTTAAACATGCATTCTGGAAAATCAACCTGGAAATTATGCAAATAAACTGACAGAATATCTTTTGTAGCAATATCTGCAAAGCACAAAAAAGCAGTATCAGGTCCTTAAAATAATATTAGCAGTTTTAACAATTATAAACTGATAGCATTGCTTGTTGCCATCACTTTATTTACATTTTTCTGAATGAAATAAACATATGCTGCTAATAAACTCCTGTAAGTCCTTCAGCTAACTGATAATGTACTATAGTGAACTAGACCAATGTTATTAATAAATATATTCTCGCAAGTCTGTAACCTCACTAAAAGAATCATAGGCCTAAAGAAGATGCCGTACGCTGACCGCCTTAAAAAACTCCAACTATGCTCTGTCGCATATCATCTACTAAGAGGCGATCTCTGCTTAACATACAAAGCCATGTCAAACCCAGAGCTGTTGGACATGCTACACTTAAAGAAATCCCAATCACTCAGAGCCACACGCTCCAGGGATCTAAACCATGTCATCACAATAAACAAAACATGCTGGAAGGATAGGTTCCTGACCCAGAGACTCCCCAGACTCTGGACTAGATTGCCCATACATGTCAAGCAGAGTGCCTCTTTGGCCCTCTTCAAAAGGAACCATGACAATTGGGTGGGAGAAAGAAAGTTCACCCCGGGGATCATGTCAGTCACCCTGCTAGACAGGGTCCAGGGAAGTAAATAGTGTGGGAAGAAATAGCCAGGGATTTCTGAAGGGTAGGCTTGTATAGGCCCTAGGGCTGACAGCCTAGCACCAACCTATGAACCTATGAACCTATGTACAACAGTGAAATGGAAAGGCTATAACTTCATTATTAAATCAAATGGAAACATCAGTGACATTGTTTTTTTCTGTTAGATACTTAAATGAAACTAAAGTAATAATCTGACAGTGTATTACTATTTTAACATTTTGTTTGCATTTCTACAACTTTATAAAATATATCTTAACTGTTGAACTTTTTATGTTTACTCTGTGAACCTGAGGTCATAATTTACAAAATAATTTCTTCAATGTGCAGGTCTCTGCCTACTTTCTAACATGTGGCTGTTTTTAGACACTCTCATTTAACTTTTTTAGTACTACTGAATGCTGCAAGGATTTATCATTACTGTCTAGAATTTTCTTGCATAAACAGTAAGAACTGTTACTGCATTAAAGTGCTACTAATATTAATAAATGGATTTTTACTATACTGTTTTATGGCATACAGTACTATCTTTAATTCAGCTTGCTGAGCTGGCCTGTAATCTGATAACTCAGTTATGTAAGTCTGTGACTCTGGTGTGCTTTGTAAACTGCAATTTCTGCATGAAATATATACATTCATAAACTGTTTTCATATACACATTTATTGCTGGAATAAACTGATCTAATTCTGGAACTTTACTTGTCTGTCCTTTATACAAGTATGTGAAGTTTTGGGTCTACTTCAAATGATCGAAGCTGCAGAACATCAAACCACACATCATCGAGAATGAGATGATTAATGTTATACAACATTGAATATTAAATTAGAATAAATTAAAAAAGATAAAAAGTCTTCTTGTAAGTTTTCACAGTGGAGCAAGCCCCCTTAGATTGCACTACAGTGAAGATAATGGTAAATGTCCTGTTCTATGCTGTATGCTACCATTCTCTTCACTGTAGTGCAATCTCAGAGTTGGTATATTTAAGTAGCAGGGGCTGGGGGTTGCAGGGGGCCTTGACCCCTGCAAAAAAATGAAATAAGAAGCTTTCGCATTTTATTATTTTTTTTTTTTGGGAGGTTCGATATTGCAAAACTTTGATCCTCTGGTCCTTGATGATCAGAGGTTTGATGTTCTGCAATTTTGATACTCTGAAGGGGACCCAAAGTTTCTTCAACATGAGTTGACCTGTAGCTTTAATGACACATAATATTTATGCTGTGCTCTTCTCCTGAATTGGATCTGAACTTTCAACTGCACTGTTGCTTTAAAAATGTAACATTGGTGTTATATTTTACATTCTGTAAACTAGTAAAACACCATTTAATATATGTGAATGCTTTTCTGTCTCTGCCTGTATCAAGATATTATTTATGTATTGCAACACTTTACTACCATAATTCAAAGATCTTAATAATGTCTGCTAAACAAAACAATAATACAAAACAAATAATGCCATATCTCTTACTGCAAACCCTTTATTGTACTGATTAACTTATTTGTCATTTCTGGTATACCATACCCAACATGTGCTTTCAGAATGGTAAATACATACTAGCCTGAAATTGTTACATTTTTTTTCATACGGGCCACTCACAGTCTATCTTAGCTTTTCTGAGAATAAGATGATGTTTCTGAAAATGTGGTAACTTGATTGCCTGTACTTCAGCTGTGGCAGTTGAACTGAAACTTATTTTATCTTTAACCCATAAATTGGCATGTTCTTGTCATAACTGACTTTTCAAATTCTGGACATTTGCGCAATCTATGGCACACACATTCTTACAAGTGTCATCTGTGTGAAGTACTGTACATTAAGTAGCAGTTTAATTTTTCCATAAAATCTTGTTACTGAAATATAAACAACATGTAACTCTGATAACATGTCCATACCTAGTACAGAACTGATATACACATAACTGCTCACTGTTGTAAACTTTGACCCTTTAAATCCTGACATAGCTGCACTCATTTCCTCTATTAGAAATCTATTTGTAACTGAAATTGATGTGTCAGTATTAAGCAGAGCAATACTCCATAATTTCTTTTCTTTAAACAATTAAATATTGTGATTTTTCTTAATCTTAAGCAATGACAGATAATTTCTTTTGGTGCTGGACTGCCACACCCTTTATAAGTAAGCTGAAAATACTTCTTTATAGAACTAGCAACAACACTGACTTGAGCTATGGTATGCATTTTTTTCTTTATTTTGCCCTGAAACAATAGTAATAACATTGTCTTGAAGTAAAGTATGCATTTCTTCTTTCAAACTCTAGTAATAACATTTGCTTGTGTTAAAGTATGCAGTTCTTCTTTATTTTGCCCTGAAGTCTGTGTATCATTTATGCTGGTGTTTACTTTGTAAAAGTTATCAAAATCTGCACTCTGATCCCTTTTAGCCTCTCTCAGTGCAATATTTGCCCTAGCTTCTGAAAATAATAAAGTAGAATGTATTGTGTTTTGTCTGGAAATCTGCATGTTACATACACTGACTGTGTTGACATTTGTATCTGTAATGCTGGACTTTCCGTATTTTGAATTAAATGTAAGCTAGAACATCTGTTTTCAAAATAACATGAACTTGCTTTCTGTTTAGTCTGGAAATCTGCATATACACTGACTGTATTGATGTCTGTAAATGCAATACTGTGACTTAACTCTATATTTTAAATTGCATGTGCCATAGCATAGTCTGAAAACATACTGATAAAAGCTGACTCATTCTGCAAATCATTACTTATTACAGTCACGCTTCTATGATTTAACCCTTTTGCATCTAGAAAAAATTAACATTCCTGAACTAATAATGTTGAAATTTAAATGAACATTTCTGGAACACAGTTTCTTAGACTGCCTTACCCTGTTTTCAACTTTAAACCACAGATTTACTGGGGTCTTTACTGTAGAAGTACTGTTTGACATATTTACACCATTTACATTTACTGCTCTATTTAAACATTTTTGAGAGTTACTGTCTGACTTGGCTAGAAAATTAATTGCAACTAAAATACATGCTGACATAAGGAAATTGAAGTTGTTTAAGAAGGTGGCCTAGTTATTCACTGCTTTTGTTAACTTTCTCTTATTCCTTGGCTTTTTGATGTCATACTGGAAACATGAAAGTCTGTTATCTGCTATGGAGATGGCGAAGTTTTTGATTTGTTGCTGTTAACTGGATAATGTCTTTTACACTAGTATCTTGGAGAATCTGAAGTTTTTGAGGCTTTACTGTAGATTTTCTGAAGCAGGAACACTGCTGCTCTATAGGATACACATAGCCTGGCTGCTGATAAGGTTGCTAGGGGGTTTTGGGACTTACTTTAACTGTAAATATTGACGCCCTTCCCATCAATGATGGCTTACCATTGTAAGAATCGATATGGCTGTAGGATACTGAAATGAACTGGAAATGTATTTTATTTTTATTTATTTAACATTTGTTAACTGGGAAAGTCCATCTTGGAATGAAGACAATTTTCAGTGGAGGCCCAGGAAGAAACACTCCAGATGTGTTTTTGTAACATGGGAGGAAACCTGAGCACCCGGAGGAAACCCACATGAATTCAGGGAGGACATACAGACTCCACACAGAAGGCACTCCAGCTGAGACTCAAACCAGAGAACCTGTTGTTGTGAGGTGACAATGCTACCGCTGCACAACTACACCATCCAAAATAAAGAAGAAACTGAAATGAGATTAGAATGAATGTCTTTATCTGTTCATTACCCAGAACTGTGCTGAACAGGAGCCAGCCTCTCCTTTATGTGCCAAATCTTTTTGCACCTTTCACAATAAAGTTTGCCAACACTGTAGTTTGGTTAAGACTCATTTATTATGTACAATGGAGGTAGATTTCAACAATATCTGAATACTGTCTCCAGTAACAGTACTGATAAACTGAAATAGTCTGTAGTTTCTGCACTTATGTTCTTCATATTCCTTTCCTCCTGAATAGTATAATTGATATTCTGGAATGCTGGATATTTGACCTGACTTCTGTACTCATACTTAATTGTCTGAACTGCAGTGACATTCTGCATATCAGTCCAAATAAACTAACTTAACTGAATGCGTCTGAAGTATTTCCTAAAAAATATATTCACTTCTTTAGCCTTGGTTCCCAAGCCTTGTACCATACAAACAAATCGTGTTTATACTCAAATGTACTGTACATTCTGTTCTTATTAGAACTCTTGACTGAAGGTTATTTCTACTATTTGAAAGCGCATTAACTGAAACTGTATGCACACTGTAAAGGCCTGCTTTAATATGGCTGCATTTCTATACTTATGCAAAGAAAGTACTGTATTTTGGGAATACCTGATTTTACAAAACCTAATTTCTTTTTTTTTTTGCTTGAAATTTGGTTATAGAGTGGGCTTACCCATCTAATGGTCAATAATTATATATTATGCCTAATGAGAATAACTGGAATTATACCATAAATAATTTGAGAGGATGCATGCATGGAATAAAACATTTAGAAACTTGAAAAAAACATTTCCTACATAGGCACTTCAGTTGTGTAAATTATCATTTCCGGCTGCAATGGTTAAGTAGAAAACCAATGGCTACATGAAATGACACTGCTGGGAACTATCCCAACAACCTTTTCAATATACAGTGACCCAAAGGCCTGGCATAGTCAGAGCAAATACTGATAGCTAATTGAAGGCCGACAATCCATTGTTACAAGTCCAAATCCCATGATTTTATTCTAGGAAGTAATAGACTGGAAGTTTTTTAAATCAGATAGAGTGACCCTTATGACATAAAAAGCTATATAAAGGGAGGTAACTTGAAATGCCAGAAAAGTCGCTTGTTGATGGGATGAGCTTCACATATACCTTTTTGCAATGTGGGAAAATGGGCCACACTGATAATTCTGATACTCATATTGATAATGACGTGATTGTTAAATATACTGAAAATCTGTGAATTATGTATAACTGATGAAATGTGATAAGACCTCTGCTGGAATGGTTGAAACTGCATTCTGCTATAGTGCAGCTGCCAACACAGATTTAAAACTGGTAAGCAAGTCTCTTAAACTTACCATTATGACTTTTAAGGCCAGCAATGAATTTAGGATTGCAAGTAACCTTCTTCACCTTTTCTAGGAAGCTTAGAAGTTGCATACAATTTTGTGCTAAACATATCTTCAATGGGACCATCTTCACTGACCCTAACGACATTGCTAGCATTCTTGCAGAAACTTCACTTCCAACCTCAATCCATCCACCCTTTCCTCTTTACCCCTGTCACTTCCCACTCACACCCTTCCTCAAGAGATCAATGGGGATCAAGTTCTTTTGGCACTTGCAAAAATTAAAAACACTACTTTATCCCTGTATATGGACTGAGAAGTATACAGTTCTGCTTAGTAAACCTCTCCATCAGTTCTTCAGCCTGAGTGTCTCCACTGGTTATATCCCTGAGAAGTGGAGAATGACAGTTGTGATACCCTTGTATAAAGGTGGTTCATAGGTGTTTACTAGGCTAACGACCACAAGGGTCTTTTTAAGCCTAACCATGCATCCAAAATCTCTCCCTCTGCTGACCCTAGGAATTATAAGCCTCTTAGTCCCACTAGTGTTATGTGCAAAGCTATGGAATATATTATCGCTGAGCTAACAAACAATAACATAGGTGACCTTGTATCCCTGGATAAGCACCAGTTGAGATTTCTAAGAAAAATATATAATACCTTCTCAACCTCATTGAGTTCTTTGAAGGTGTTACTGAGAAATGAATAGAGGGCATGCAGTCCACAGTTCTTCTGTGGAGCTTGACAAGGTCTTTAACAATATCACTCATGCTGGGATTACTAACAAACTCTCCCTACTCAGCACTAAACAGTACACAGTTTGCTGGATTGGTAACTGGCTATGTGACAGAGCCCATTCTGTTATGTTTGGATATTTATTCTAGATTTAGTCCTTCAAACTACAGATCCTTCAGGTATATTTCTTCTGGAGACTTTCCAGCAAAATGTTGCCCCTTTCCTTAAATGGCTTCCAGAAATGTAAATAGTACTCAATGAGTGGTCTTAATCAGGTCAAGTATAGTGGAACAGAAAAATATCACCAATGCAAATAACCTTCTTCACCTTTTTTAAGAAGCTTATAAGAAGCTAAGCTCAGTCCTGTGTCTCATCCTCTCTAGCTTGTATTTCATTGACATAAAAGCTGTTATCAAGGGACTATAGCTAATCAGGTTCAATGATGAGTGCAAACTGGGGGCTGTTATCAAATCCCACTCGGATACTCCAATACTCTATCAAACGCTGGACCAAACAAATGAATGCTGTATAAATCCTGGACAACACCAAGCAATGCAGAGTAGTTCCCTTTGGTAAATCTAGCATCAGTAGTGCACACCATATATATAACATTCCATTTAAATTTAACAATGTCATTAAATACTTTGGTATGTATTCTGATAACAGACCCTCCTTTGACCACCACATCTTTGTGGTGATCAGAAATTTCTTTCTACCTTGCACAGCTTATCCTTAGAGGTATCTCTGCAAGGTCCAAAGAGGTTATAGTGTCACTTTATTCATCACTTATTAGGCTCATGATTGGATATAATGAATGCCAGCTTGAGAAACCTGAATGTTTCTTCACCAAAAATATCTTAGGTCTCACTACCCTTAGCTACTCAGATGGATTAAAATTTCTGTCTTTCTACCCAGTGTCTTACAGACTCCCAAAGGGTGATATCTGCTTAGCTTTCCATGCTATGAATGACCCAGCACTCATTGAATTGTTTCACCTAACTAGGATAACTGTAAAGCAAACAACTCTTATAGAAGACTAAATCTACATTGTCATATCAGCAACACCAAATGGCATGACAGATACCTAAACTACCTCATTCGTGTTTCTGGAATAGCTGCCCTTCTCTATCAGGTAGACTATGTCCCTACCTTTAAAGCCAGTCTAGATGAGGGAATGAGTCACTGCAAATTTTCACCAGGGATGTGTGCAGAAAGTGTCCTTAACTGGAGAGGCTGTTAGTCTGCCATCAGTATTGGATGATGAGTCTGAGCTTTTTGGTGCTCTCCTTTGGCCACAAGTCCTTTGGATGTAATTTTAGTAAGAACGTATGAACTTATTAGTTACTTGTGCTGTACTAGTAGATGGAAGACTAGCCCAGATATACAGTGGATAAAATTGTCAATTCACAGCAAGTAGTTTATTAGTTCACTTCTTGGTTGGGGTGTCTTCTGTATGGAGTCTGTGCATCTTTACTGTGAACATGTGTGTTTTCTTTGGGCAATCCATTTCCTTTCACAATCCAAGGACATTCAGTAGATGGATTTGTGACTTCTAAATTGTTCATAGGCATATGTGTGTGTGTGTTTGTTCATAGGCATGTGTCTGTGTGCGTGTGTGTGCGTGTGTGCGTGTGTGTGTGCGTGTGCGCGTGTGTGTGTGCGTGTGTGTGTGTGTGTGTGTGTGTGTGTGTGTGTGTGTGTGTGTGTGTGTGTGTGTGTGTGTGTGTGTGTGTGTGTGTGTATTACAGAATAAAGACCTGGCTATATACTTCCATTCTTCCTCCTTGCCAGTTAAGTACTGTGTATGGTGCTGCCTGTTCACCGGGTCACTACAGGAGCCAACTTTGACTTGCATGGATTGGGTTAGTGGATGAAAAGGAACTGCATGGGCTGTTTAATTATGATAGTGTGTAGACCTTTGTAAATGAGCAGAATATTTGTAGAAAAAAGACTCAGCCAAAAAAGAATATGAAATAGTATGTATCTGTGAAGGCAAAAAAGATACTCCTTTGCCCAAGCAGAAACCAGACTGAGCTTCAGAGGGCACTACAATCTGCAACATGAAGTGGTGCTCATGACATAATAACTAGGAAGAATCTCCCCTCATTTTAAACATTTGTAGAAATATGGGAAGGCATGAAGAACATTCACAAACCATACTGTCAAAGGGGTGGATCCCCAGGACAAACAACCTACAACCATACCTTTACCATCCCCTGAAATAAAGGGAAGAAATCTGCCAAAATTGTAAATGCTAACAGATATGAGTTCAGTAAAAGCCCAGAAATGTTACTAGAGAGCCTGTGGGATCAAGAATATGGGTGAGTAGGAAACAGAGGAAGACCCTACATCCCCTCCTGAAGCTATAGAGTGACAGGTGGCAAATATGATTGGATTAGGAAAAGAGGCCCACAAGGAAAAGGCAGTAATAACAAAGAATGGCGAAAAGTATATTTCCATTGAAATGTTTTTAAGTTTTGGGAGTATCCCAACTAAGAAATTTGATGAACAGAAACCCCAAGAGAAAAGAAAAGCAGAGAGGAGGTAACATACAGTCAAGAACCAAGGTGGGAAAATCTAAATAGATGGGGGAGTGTTGGACAGCAGGTTCTGACAGAAAAACCTATGAGCCCTCAAAGAAGGAGGTGTGAATTACATTTCCACAGGGAAGAGCGAATCACTGAGTCCTCTGTGACTGTGCTACTATGTGAAGGAGCAGAATGCTGTACCTCACAAGAAGATACTAAGTAAGAATCCCTTGGCTTAGATGAACTTGTGGTAAGTTGGCAACATTTTAGAAAGGCTCAGTGGGAGGATGACTCCTTGAGTAGAGCCAGAGAAAATATAATCAGAATGATAGGGAAGAACCTATGAAAAATGTCCTTACTTCCTACCTCTACATACAGAATGATTTACTGTGTAGGATGCATGATGGGAAAGAGGAAGTAGCATATCATGTATAACACAGACCTCTTACCAAGGATTTCAATGCAGCCTGTCCTGGGCAGACAAACCATTCCTAGGGCCTGGCACTAGAGGATCAAATGTGACATGATATTTTTTTATCAACTAACTGTACATACATACACACACACACACACACATGTGCGCACGCATGTACACACTTACAAACACTGTGCTGTGTTCATGAGTTGTACTAGTATTATTTGCATTGAGTTGGTGTTTCTAGCAGATGCACCTTTAAGGAAAACTCAGGTTATCACTGGCAATTAAATGCAGGTGTCAGTGAAAAGTGTATAAAAAGTAGAGACTGTATAGCCAAGTTAGAGGTCTTGGAAGTTTATCGAAGTGTAAAGGCCCAGAGAAATGGCCCTGCATAAGAGATATTTTACCAAGAACTGTTTCCAGAGACCTGGTGCCATTTTCCCAGAATCTGTCAACTGTATTAATCTTTTACAGAGTATCTATATCTATCTATATATATATATATATATATATATATATATATATATATGTGTGTGTGTGTGTATATCTATATCTGTATCTATATCTATAAGTCTATATCTGTATCTACATATAAATGGAGAGATAGATAAAAATACATAGATAGATATATAGATAAACATTGCATTTACTTTTATTGATTGGCATAGCCTGACTTAGCTATGGCTTGTGGGCTATTTTTGGAGAAGCCCCTAAGGTGCTATCGATACAGGTTAAATGTGTGAATTATACTGGAAAACATCCCTTTCTCTTTTCCGTAAATGTTATATGATGTATAACATGTAGCTAAGCTTCCAAGAACTCAGGCATATATCATATCTTTGAAATCACATCAGGAGGGTAATACATAACACCTATTCCCACTACTTCATTGCAATCCCAGTATTAAATATGGATCCAAACACCTGGTTAGGGAATAGAATCCACAGTCTTCTAATCTTCCAGGCATCCTAAGTAAGTAAAAAACAGTGCTGAGCTCCTGACATTGACATTGTCATAACAGAGAACATAAGCACCTGACAGTTACTTTAAACAGAATAATGTACATTTGAATAACTCATAGAAAGGGTGCATAGCTAAGTGAAACAGCCTTCAAGCCAGTTTATGACAGAACACTGTTGATCTTATGCATTAATTAAAGTCCTGTTCTCAGAATGCTAGGGTTTTGTTCACATAGTATGCCTCTGCATGATGTTCATGGTCAGCTTTCACATTATTTACTATTTACCATCTCTGCTTCATGTATTTGTGAGAAATATGACTAACAAGCAGCAGCTGTAGAGATTTAGCTAAACACAAATGCTGCCTTGTTGTCTGAGTAAAATGCATTTATTTAATGCCTTTCAAAATGCATCTCTATTCTCTTGGTATTACAGTGTAATGTTTATAGAATTCAGAAAGTGCAACTCTACTTTTGTCTCTTTATTGTTATTATTATTATTATTATTATTATTATTTGTCAAATATGCCATGAAAGCAACTACGTCATTTCAAGGGGAAACCCAACAGTGCTATCTAGTTAACTGACTTATTCATACTTAATGTGTGCAATGTGAAGAAATCATGCAGGATTAAAGGATGAAGCTAATTAACAGCTAATAGTAGTGAATATCTGAGCTAAACTGCTCCAGTTCTGTATCTTATGATCCAGATATTCTGAAATGATTTATTACTTAAAATGCTCATCACTAGCATTTCATGACATATTATTTCACATATTTAGAAGTCTTAAAATTATAAGTAGCTTTGTAGACTTTATCATATGCAAGATCAGTGCCTAATTTGCTCTTGTTTAATGGGTGTTATATATATGCAGAGCCATGCCTTAATCAGGTTCATGACTACACATTCTTTAATTTATGTGTAAGATCACTGCACAATACCCTAGAAATGCAAGTTAGAAGAGCAATATCAGTGCATAGATTCCTAAGGATTAATCAGCCAACAAGAGATGTCTACAGAGCTTTTCACATGAATGGCTTTACATAAATCTAGAAAGATGAAGATATGAAATTTATTAGTATAGTCTGAATACTTTGGTTTTGCCAGCATGCAGAAATATTTCCAAGGTTTAATAGTTAAAAGTGATTTAGCGTTCACTGTAAATGTGTTTTCAATATAATGTATGTGAATTTAAGGGAACATTGATTGGTTCTATCATGCTTCTTCCTCCTTCTAATGTGTGAAACTACCCTCTCTCTCTTGTAACTTCTAGGTTTAAATTATCTATTGATCCAAAGATGAAACAAATTGCACAAGCCATGTTAGTCAGGTTGAGCACTGTAGAAGGATGATATAGAAAATCTGTAGCACGAGATACCTTTATTGGATTAACACTATGTCTGAGGCAGAACATCCTTCAGTTCAGGTTACTGAAGACAGAATAACGAAGCAGATAGATAGCTTGGAAGTGTATATTGACATGGGATTACAAATGAAGTCCTTTCATTAATACAAGATCCACAGTCAGTTTCCTTTGAGTTACATGACTTTCTTACTTGGAAAAGTGACTAAGAGCATTTCGGAGTAGCCATAGATGCATTTAAAAAATATCATAATCGTTTATATTTATTTTGTTTGCACTTTACTGTATCTCAGTATGAAAACTGCAATATCTGAGCCAGAATATGTTTCCAAGACAATTCTTACCACAAACTGCCTGAGCTCCTAGCATGTTAGCATAACAAGGAGGTGCTTTAGGCTGGGGTTAATGTCCAGTGGCTTACATATTTTGTGTTGTCTAATTAGATGGCTTGCAACTGCATTACAGAGGGCAGTACAGGATTACCAGTCCCTGGTCTGTATAATTCTCATACGAAAGCATAGTTATGATATCATAAAGTAGTATTACATGTCTAAGGGCAAGAAATTGAAAGAAACATAAGTAGGTAAAGAGTTGTCTCTCCTACTTCAGCAAGAATGCATGTTTCTCAGAGCTTGGTCCAAAGGTAGCACAATGGATTATCTGTACTATAAGCATTTCATCATATCAGAACTAAATGTCGCAACACAAAATAGCACAACAGATACTTTTGGCCTTGGTTGGGTTTTAACTGCACAAGCCAGCGTAGCTGATTGCACTGTCATTTCAGTGTGTTGTATGCAAACTGTCAGTGTGCTCTACAGCTTCAGTCAGCATCCAGATTTTAGCAGACTGTACAGTTTTGCCTCATATTTTTGGTCAGTTTCTCATAAAATTTGTGGTTTTATGGCAAACAGACATTTGAGGTTCAGATTTCATATCCTTCAAAAAAAGGTATTATAACATAAAGCATTTTATTCCTACAACTTTTTAAGTTTATAAGACAATATTTAAAAGTTGTCTCTATTCTTGGGTCTTTGTCCTCCAGTCTTTTTGACTTTGTCCATATTTCTTGTGGTAAGAGGATGAAACGTATGCAGCCAGTGTCTCTCCTCAGTTGTTAGGTCTACCCATCTCTCCTGGCCACCCCTATATTTGCACCAATAAGAAGCTGGCAAGGAGATCAAGGCATTTGAGGTCACCATCACACTGCTGTCAGCACTGTTTTTCCCTTCTTTTCCATCACTCCATATGTGCCCTGGGCACTTCCTGTAGGTGGGACAAGGCGCAGAATGACCATGTTGATTCTTTCCTCAGTTTGACAAGGAACTAACATCAGGAAGCTTTCCCACCCCTTTTCTGCCCTGTGCACACTCTTCTCCTGTATTCCTTTCCTGGATGGGCATGCCCATCCTTGCCTGCCAGTGCCAGAAAAGCCTTAGCTACTAATTGAACCTGGATCACCAACCTCATAGTCAAGGCTTTATCCATCTATGCAATGGTGATGGCTGCTTGTTCTAATTTTGAACTTTTAAATTAAATTCACCAGAATCACAAATTTGTTGCTTATGGAAAGGATGTGCATGTCCTTTGATAACATTGTTTCCATAGTTTGATACTAGTTTCAGTTTCTTTGATTAAATGCAAACACACCATCAACTGCAGCTTGTCAAATAGGTTAGTGTGGTCTGTAGTATGAAGGTTTGCTAAAAAAGTGGACATTAGTATTAACGATTACAAAAATAACAGCTTCACTGGCTGAATCTCATGACATGTTTACCTAAGTTTTACAGTCAGTACAGATGAGTAATATTATGAGCTGCTTTGGAGTTTCATCATATAGTCCAGAGTTTGATTCCCTCAGTCTCTGTTTGCATACTGTGTGAGTTTGACTAAGTCACTTAACCAGGTAATGCTCCCAGGTCAACATAGAAGAAAGGCTTGTACTTAGTGGCTTTACCAAGTTAATAAATTAATAAAAATAAAATAAATGTTTTCAGCATGCATGCTCATGCTTATGTTTAACATTTTCAATGTGTACTGTTGAACCTGATGTTTTCCTTAACTTTAGATGCACACCAAGCAATGTCTGAGGTACAGATGAGTATGCCCTGAGATATGCAGACTTGTGTTTCACATTTGCTACCATGTTTTCATTGGAAACTATATGGTCATGCAACCAAAATACATAAAATAGCAAATTTCAATGCAGTTTATGGTAAGCAGGTTCATGTTGAGGTTTACTGCTAATTTCAGGGTTGTGGAAAAAGTCAGCTGTGTTACTAAGTATATATTGTGTCAGGCATGCTTTATTTCTTCCCTCTCTGAATTTGAGAGAAGAGTAATATGCCCTAATTAGAATATGTCTTTAAAGATAAACCACCAGTTGGGGACTCATAAGTACATTAACCCTACCTATAAGTAAATGTGTCTTGTCTTTTCCCCCAAGAATTTGTCAGTCTGAAGTTGTAGGGTTAGGTTAATATACCAGATGAATATTTTGTGAAATATGGCAGAGATTATGACTAAAGTCTAGAATATGTTATTCTAGTATATCTTCTGATGCATTAACCTAACCCTACAACTTCAGAATGCCAAATTCCTGAACTTTACATATAACTCTCTTGGATATCCATAGTCTGGCACTTAACAAGACCAACTTAGATTAATTGCACTCCAAGCCTGATAGAGATTTGGAGTGCCCGAAGATTGTCAAAACACATTGTTATAACTGTTCTGAATTATCAATGAATAACTTGAATAGTGGGTTTCCTTTGCACTCTTTCTCTAAAGCTTATAACACTTCACATACTTTAACCACTAATAAAATAAAAAAAAAGCTCAAGGAGAGAGAGTAACATTTTATTGTCCACCAATTAACTTGTATTTCGACTGATATTACAGTATTTGTAGCAATAACAAAGATCTGTTAATGATACACTGATTGAACCCAGGCCATAAGTTCCTTTGTAACATTGTTTTTACTGTATTAAAAAAAAAGACATTCAGCTCTGCCAAGCCAGATGTCCTTTTTTCCAAAGCAAATAAAACAATCCTTGCTTTGAGACCTCTCAGGTCTGAATTTCTGAGGAAAGGTGAGCATGTCCACCAATTATTTATGCTTTAGTGACATTTATTGAATTGCCCAGATCAGCTTGAATTATTCTGAGTAAGACATGGTCCATTAACACTTTGGCCATGACTTGTAAGAGAAAGAAATCTACAATTAGTGATGATGATCTAGTCTCCCGTACCCTTGTGAACACAATTATGCTAGCTTTGGTTATTGATAGCAAAATTATTACTATCTTTTTAATTTCACTGAAGATGTGCACCAGAACTTGAGCTAAACCTACTCATCAGTTCTTATAAAATTTCAAAGGGAAATTGTCTGGCCACTGACCTTCTCCCTTTTTATACTTTGACTAGCTCTCTGAAATTCATCTACGGAGATGTGTGCATCTAAAATGCCTTTACTTCTTCTAAAAGAAATCAGTGTCAGCTTACCTCCAACTTACTCTGTTCCTTTTCACCAAACACGTAAGAAGGCCCAGAATTCTTTCGAAGGATCTTTCTACTTATTTGATTTCCATTACTACCGACTCTATTAGCTCTTTATACACTATTCACCATGGTTTTCAGAAATAAGCATAGGGCCAAGTCAGAGAACTAGTTATTGTGAAAACTATATTTAACCTATAGCTGTACTTAGAAAATTATATAGCTGTAATGTGGCAGACATCTTATGAAAAATAAATGCCCATACAGGATATCTCCCTGTTTTTAAAAATTACCCCTGTGATATAGAATAGCTTGGTGGTGTGAGGAAGCCTTAGCTCAGACATTTTCTACATCACAAGCCTGACTTGCACTACTTATACAAAACATACAACCCTTAAACTATACACACAACTCTCTAATCACCTTTATTTTCATCTTCACCAACTTATCACCACCCTACTTTCTGGTGATATACACCCTAACCCTGGTCCCTCTTCCATCAGCTCCTCAACCACCCCCTCCTACACACCTTCATCTACAAAAACCCTCTCCTTCTCAGCATTAAATGCTCAAAGTATATGTAACAAAATCCCCAACCTCCATGCATGGCTTCTCCATAACAATCCTGACATATTGTCAATCTCTGAAACATGGCTAAAACCCTCCATAAAAGATTCAGAAATAACTCCCCCCAACTATAATATCATCAGGAAAGACAGAACCCACACCCCCCCAACTATATATTCTAACTCCAGGGTCGCACTACAGTGGGGAAGGGGGCATATTCCATTTACTTTGTAATAATAGTTGTCAGTGAAATGAACTTTCAGTGAAATGAAGTTTCAGTGAAATGAATTTCAGTGAAATGGTGTCAGTGAAATGAAAGTCAGTGAATTGAAAGTTCAGTGAACTGAAGTGAACCCATATATATATATATATATATATATATATATATATATATATATATATATAATTTTTTTTTTTTGCCCCAATGTCTGCCAACCATAAAGCATCCCCATATTGGACTCATGCCCATTCATTGTTCTGTCAATGGGAGGGATCAACCATATCCACTAGGGTAAATGTCATCAGGAGAGGGCCATCATTCATGCATCCTTGAAGACTGATTGTGCCCTTTGTTGCATCCTGACTATGAGGGTGGTTTTCCCGCTAGCCTAACTCACCCCCCACCCCTGAAGAGTGAGAGTACATACAACCCACATCACTTCTAGAAGCTGAAGCACTTTCCACTTCCCCTTCCACATGTGCATTCCACCATGTGCTTACTCTATGCCTGTTGCAGCTTATCCTCCATAGTTTACAGCAGTTTTGCATCTTACTTTTCAGACCACACACACAGTGGCTGGTTTCTGCAGGTTGTTCCTCTCTGATCCATCTGTAGTGTTGCT